>NW_026942165.1:0-95874 GCF_024139115.2 Armigeres subalbatus
CCCAGTACCAAGGGTCAGACGTTGTCCAATGTCAAAACTGCCGATGGAACACCTAAAGAAATTTTTTGACAACATCCAGAGGAATATTCGGAATAAAAATATCTGAAGGAACTTCCGAAGAAATTCCCGTATGAATTCTCACACGAATACTCGAACGATATTTGATATTTGCAAAATTGTTCGGAGGAATTACAGAAGAATTTCTTGAACGACAGGAGGAATTCAAAACGAGTCGAGAGAAATATCCGAAGCAATCCTTCGAGATTTTTCTTATAATAATTTACAGATGTTATTCTATGAAAAAATTAGAAATCACAAAGAAAGAAGATTTTCTATAGAAATGTCTATAATTTATTTATGCATATTAATACTTTGCGTGCTCTACAATTAGTTTCCAAACCTAGCTGTAAAAAAGAGTTTGCTTTCTTACTTATAATTTCTGCATTCCTTTTTATCATGTTTGATATATTTTGGTAGTCAGAAGAAATAAAAAAATGTTTTTCTGTATTTCGTCCATGACCAATTATGCATTTTGACGTATCGCATGCTATTTTTAGTTTCTGCGGGTACAAGTCATTTATGAGGTCTCTGAAATCGGTTCAATATTCATAATAATCGTAGACATCCGAAATCATTTTCTGGATGTTTCGTGAAATGCCTGATATGGATAATGATATATTTGAGGACATCCTGATGTATGACTAAAACCTCTGAACCGTTTCCAAAAACTGGATATTATGGTTCCTACTTTGAAATGATATTTTTGAAATAAACACCCATGTAGTCGTTCTTATTCTCCATTGGAAACCTCTGAAAACAAGCATCACATCTGTTGATTTGTATAAGTAACGATAAGTTGATGGATCGTCTGCCGAAAAGAACGTGTCACACAGTCGTCCACCGCGAGTACGGTTCAGTTTCCGCCTCGAGTTACTTTTGGCAAAGACGCCACAACGACATCAATTTGCCAACCCAAACCAACCGAAATTTATATTCATCTATATATAGTGGGTAGTCAGCATGATATTGAAACCGACTAGGCTTTCAAAGCTGTTGTGTGTGGTGGGAAATTTGACAGCAGCCAAAGACAGATCCGGGCGACAGCAGGGTGGGTGAGATGGTGGCGTGTCAATTTGATATTAATTGGAGGAGAAATCGCAGGTGGGACACAAATTTGCGATCGGATAACGATTTTTGTTACAAGTAAGAAGCGAGTAGCTTGTTAATCATTTCAAATGAAATGAATTATGAGCTTGTGGATACAAGGCGGTAAAACGTACCGCAATTGTCTGTAAAAGGTGTGAGAGAAGCGACGGTTTTTGTATATTTCGCTTTATATAATGACAAGGTTTTATGATTGTGTACACCTGAGCATCTTGAAGCCTAGATCCAAACAATTGTAAAATAAGATCCCTTTCAATAATGACAATTTTCTAACGAAGATTACTGATGCCAACGCAGAAACAAGTGTCTTAGTTACTTGGAAATGAAGAAAACTGATTAGTATTGACGAATAAAAACATCAACACAAACATTGACATTGACCATCGCAATGAGATAACATCTATGAGATACAATGGACGGACATAGACTGAACCATTTTTTAACACATTGACATCGATTGAAAAACCCCGAAGATGCAACACAGAGTGCATTGTCAAAATCTCATTACGGTAAATAATCGATTTGGAAACATAAGCACGCTATGGTCGTTTGAAAACATCTTCAAATTAAAGGTAGTTGACATGATGTCTTGCGGTTCTACGAAACACGAACGCCCGATTATATTAAACAACCAACGCTTCCAGTTCTATGCCAGCACCGTTCATAGAGCAAGAAAGGTACGCCTTATTCACATCAGGTCTCGGTACTCGAACATGGACAAATACCTTTCGTATCATTTTTATTCCGTTTCAAATTTTGCTATTATTAGGAATTACCCTTACCGCAAGGCAACGCACCGCGTGGCTTGGCGCAGATTTTGCCCTGTTGAAACCACCAAACTACCACCCTCCAGAGCACTTGAATTTTAATTCGACAATTCTTCTGATGTCAGAACAATGTCTTTTCGTTGCTGGTTCGTCGGTTCAAGGGAGTAGGGAACAATATGCGTATTTAATCTAATAAGTTTAGCTCGTTGAAGCTTGCATATGTAAATAATTTCAATGTCGAAAGAGCCTCAAGCGCTCCTGTGCTTATGGACTCATGGAGATGCATGCTACAACGAAAGCGAAAGCATTTACCTCATTTCCCATCCAAACCTGCTTAGTATTAGACCGATTCCAGCGAAAACCATCTAAATTGCGATTATACGGGGACAGCGGAAAATGTTTTTTTCCTCAATGGACATTGCGTAACATCTTCCCCTATTCGTTCATCGTTTTATATTCTTTCTCGTTTTTAATAAGCCGCGAATTTCCTTCGTCATCAACCCCCCTCAAGCGACGATAATGTCATAATGCTTTTTGCCGCCGGAACAGCGCAGCGGCGATGAAGCGTGGAGCGCGTGGGCCGGAAAACAATGCTGCCGGGGGGAAGTGATGACGGTGCTCTTTAAATTGAAAGAATAAGAGAAAGTTTGGTGTGCCACCGCCGCTAAAGCGCACGGGCATCCTGTGAGGGCTCCAACAACAACGGATCACGCGCCCGCTGTGCTGCGCTGCGCTGGTGACATTCCGACAAAAAAGCAGCCCCAGCGATTTCTGCCTGGATCAAGCTGCCTTCCACGAGCCGGTTTGATTTCCCATTCACTGTCGAGCTCGTTTATCTTCCTCACTGAAATGCAGGTCTGCCCGGCCAGGCCCGGCTTAAGCAGCCGTGAGATTGTTTTATCGTTATGGTGGGTTGCCTCAGGCTTCTGCTTTTGTTGAAATTATCAAATTTCAATAATGGGACGATTCCGTAATTGAATCGTTGCTGACAGGTCCCAGTGAAAAGAAAGAGATATTGCGGGATAATGATGGAAATGCGGATCGTTATCGGCAGGCAAATGAATCTAGTTAAGAATGACAAAATATCATTTGCTTTTTTCTCCTTGTTTCCTACACTAAGTGTGGATTGTGAGTGATTGGATTAATTTCATTATTCATAATATACAACAGAACCAATCAACTTCTAAATTTTTTTTCTTTCTTTCTTTTCAGGTATGCACGACTGATCGTATTCAGATCCAATATTTGCATGATCTTCTTAAGGTATTTACGACTATGTTAGCAAAAATTCATGTAAAAAAAACAATTTAAATAAATCGACTCATTGATTTTGATCATTTTTTACTTTCGTACAATGGATATTCTTATATGTGTTTGTCTTTCTCGTACACTAAGTGTACGCAAAGGCTACGATATCGCTCCAAAAAGGAAACTTTTATTAGTAGGCCTGTAGACCAATAGTGTCCATTAAAACCAATCAGTTCCTGTTTTGTCGTGTTTCTGCTCAGCAAGCAGATAGTTCGCACAGGTCAGGCTTTGTGCGGAAGACAAAACGACCGGTCATCGAAATTTTGCTCTGCTTTGTGCGGGTGTGTAAATTAAAAAGTGAAAATAAAGTCCAGCATCCAGTTGTCTAGTGCGGTCGATAATTAAAATATTTAGCTTTTTCGATTGTTTTTGTTTTAAATCAAACGACATGCTATACACGGCAGACCGTTTACAAAAACGAACCCTGACACACTCCCTACCCCATTTAGGGGAAGAGGCCCCAAAACGGACCCCTGGGGCAAAACGACTTTCGGGTGTTCAGTTATATTTACCATGTTTGAGATAGCCTTAATAAAACTAGACGTGAAATTTTGTAGGTTAGGCGAAAAAGTGTCAAAATAATCGATAGGAATATACAAAAACTGAAATTTTCCACATTTTGATGAAACATCTAACATTTTGGCGAGGCAAAACGCCCTAGTGGAACTATCCTACAATGTACTCGCGTCTCCATGCACTGTCCATACCAGAATGCTGATGTGCCGACGCGTGGTACGTTGTTCCCTAAGAGCTGCCGGCTAAAAGGCGTTTTGCCTCATGAGATTTCCGGCAACGAAATATCACAACTTTTTTTAAATGTGAATATTATCAATATGATTGAGAATTTTTCTAATTTTAATATGGCATCAGATAGTTATATTATATAACTGTTGCGTGAGGTAGGAACACCCATGAATATCGTTATAGCTAAGGCATAAAAACAGTCTATGCTTAGCTAGGGCATATTGCCCCTCCTTCCCCTATCCAACATCCCAGTGATTTCTCGTGGAAGTGCAGATGAGTCGTCGGCATCTATCAAAGCGAGTATTACGTCAACAATTTCCTACCTATTCCTTAATTGACCTGCATTCGGACACGGCCGGCGCTGGTATTGCTTATTTTTGGGTCACCAGTTCTTACACATTGAATATGATGTTAGTCCCAAACTTCATCAAACTTGGTGTCTTACGTTGAGTGTTTGGCGGGTTCGAGTGCACTCGCACACAAAGTTTTGACTTTGGTTCGTTTGGGTGCCTTCCTCGTTGCATTTTGATAGGAAAGGCACACATTTAATCTGTAGTGACTGTGCGTGTGTGCCTTCTCCTCACCGCCTAGCCATTGTGGCTAAGGTTGGTGCGGTGTTTTTTTTTTTCGATTTTTAATTTTACATTGACATTTATATTTATAGACCGCCAGCTAAGGGTTGTGTACTTAGCTGGTAGTGCAGCCTGGGCACTGTTGTCCTTCTGACATCAGCTAGAGTGAGAAGGTACGCCTCGAGCGTCTGTTCACCAGGAGGTGCGGCTCAAACAGCGTCTGCCTGGTACCCAGCGGCTGATTAACGAAATGCTGTATCGCGTCAGCTATACCTAAGGTGGCAGCCCCATCATCGCGATGTAGGTAACGCGACCCCGGTAAGGTAGCTTACTGAAGCCTCTCAAATACCACGAAAAATGGAGATAGAAGAAAAAGAGAACGTTATTTTTGGCAACCGTCCTGGCAACGAAATAAGGACTATGATTGGAAACTCGGTACCTGGAATGTCAGGACCCTAAATGAACCTGGACGAGTGAGCCTTCTGGCTCGTGAACTGCAGAAGGTTGGAGTCGCTCAAGTCGGCAGAAAGGTCTTTTTCCGTCCCATAATCGGTAGGGAGAGCCTTCACTCCGCTACCAATGACAACGGCCTACGTCTAGTAAATTTTGCTGCTGCCAGAGGGATGACCATCAGTTGCACGAAAGAACATCCGAAAGCACACCTGGAGACACCCAAATGGTGAAAATTGCAACCAGATAGACCATGTTCTGGTGGATGAGCGCCATTTCTCGGATGTTATCGATGTGCGGACATTCAGAGGTCCGAACATTGACTCTGATCATTACCTCGTTGTCAGTAAAATTCGATCACGGTTGTCAACTGTATCGAAAGATCACAGCGAACGAAAGATCACAGCGAACGATGCGTTACAATATCCAGCGATTGTCGGCGGAACGAGTATCTGCTGAGTACCGCCAGAAGCTCGACGAACGGATAAGTGCAATCAACGTTAGCGACAACATCAACGATCTATAGAGTCGATCCATGGAGCAGTGAGCACAACAGCACGAAGTGGTGACACTGCACAGAGGCGACCCAGGACGGGTTGGTTCGATGTGGAGTGTCAGAGAGTGACAGACGAGAAGAACGTTGCCAGAAGCCGGATGTTGGTGTCGGGTACCCGATCGAATAGAGATCGGTACAAGAAAGCAAGAGCAGCCGAAAAACGAACCCACCGCAGGAAGAAAAAAGAGTACGAAGAACAAGTTATTAGTGAGGCGCAGGAAAAAATGGAGCAGAACGATATGCGGAGGTTTTATGAGTCAGTCAATGGCGTGCGGAGAAAGACAGCGCCATCTCCCGTCATGTGCAACGACCAACAAGGGAATTTGCTGACAGATAAAACTGAAGTGGTTGCCAGGTGGAAGCAACACTTTGAGACTTTGTTGAATGGAGGAAGTGACGGTGCATCGGTGAACAGAATAAATATTAGCGACTAGAGTTTCCATCCCGGGACATCCCGGGACAAAAAATCCCGGGATTTAGGAAAATTCGGGATTTCCCGATTCCCGGGATATTATTTTTGAAATCCCGAGAATCCCGGGATACCCGGGACAAAAAATACTGATTCATTTCTGGTTCGCAAACAGTGTAATTTTTCTTCTTACAAAAGTAATTTGTTTTGAACGCGTAATCCAACTTAGGTGATAAACTCATATCATATTTTTATACCTCCCATCAGACATGAATTTTTTTCCAAGTTCGTTTATTTGGTAAGCTCAGGCATGTATACGGAGCCAAAGTTTTTTGTGATGCACAATCGATATCATCTTATTATTAAATTAGTAAAAGAGGAACAGACATGAAAATATCGGAGACACCCCCACACAAAATATTAGATTCCCCTATACCACTCAACGGAGGGCTACGTCTGATACTTTTTCCAGCAGCTACAGCTCTCTATTAATTAAATGACAAGTATCTACAGTACAAGATCAGCTACATCTATTTGGCGCCTGCTTTCTACCCATTTCCCGTCTACAGCGAGGTTGTGTACACTAGCTGATATTCGCCTTGCTAATCCAATCCCAACATTGAGTCAGTCTTCCTGAGCTTCGCATCTTCCATCTTTCGTCACTACACGGAACCGCGAAACAACTCACTTTACGGTTCCTTTCACTCAAATCCGCCCTTGCGTGGAAGAAGCCAAAAATAAGTAAAATGCGAAAAAATCCGGTGAGTACTTTGCCTTTACTCCCGTGTTGAATTTTCACCCATTTTTATGAGGTTACACCAACTCAAATTTATGTTATTTTCACTCACTCGGGACTATGGGGGAAAACAACTCAAATTTGGCTTCTTCCACGGAACAGCACACGTTGAGTCGATGCAGCTCTCTTTGTTTATAATATCATTCATGAGAGGGAGTGAGAAAACTACCTAATATTGAGTTAAAAATTTGAACTTCGTACTCAAAGTTGAGTTCTTTAAACTTTTTTTTAGGTTCTTTATTTTTTCTGTGTAGGGTATTAAATGCAATCCCAGCAACTGTCTAATGGGATCCCAGCAACTGTCTAAACCCAATGCATATTCAAAACAATGCAAATAGTCAAGCCGACTTCAACTGCCAGCGAACCCTTCTTCTCGAACTCGGCGATCATATATTCCAAAAGGGTACTCTACCTTCCGGAAAAAACGGGAATATTATTTGCTTCTTGAAGTCGTTTTATTTTTCAAAAGAATCGATTAAAATTAGAATTGAATTGAGTTGAATTGACATCTGTATTATCTGGCCTTTCTAGAATATGAACTTTACCTCTGAACATTGAATACAATTGTTTTTAAATCAAAAAATAAGTTTTCTAAGGAAACATTGAAAAATCCCGGGATCCCGGGATTTCCCGGGATATACGAACAAATTCATCCCGAATCCCGGGACAACGAAAATAGCCGGGAAATGGAAACTCTATTAGCGACGATGGACAAGCTTTGGAGTCACCTACACTAGATGAGGTTAAAAAAGCTGTTAAAGAGTTGAAAAACAATAAGGCTGCGGGGAAGGGCCAGCTCCCGGCTGAACTTCTCAAACATGGCAGTGAGCAGCTTTATGAAGTTCTGCACCATATTATGTCGAAAATATGGGAAGACGAGGAAATGCCTGCTAGCTGGTTGGACGGCCTCATTTGCCCTCTCTTTAAGAAAGGGCACAGACTGGAGTGCGCCAATTACCGAGGAATAACCCTCCTTAATTCGTCGTTCAAAATTATGTCCCGTATTCTGTTCAACAGATTGAGACCGCTTGAAGAGTCCTTCGTTGGCGAATACCAAGTAGGTTTTCGTGAAGGGCCAAACAACGACGGATCAAATGTTTACCCTGAGACAAATCCTTGATAAATTCCGGGAGTACAACTTGCAGACACATCATCTGTTTATTGATTTCAAGGCGGCGTACGATTCAGTGAAACGGAATGAATTTTGGCAAATTATGCTTGAGCATGGTTTTCCGGCGAAACTGATACGGCTGATTCGTATAACGTTGGACGGATCGAAATCAAGTGTAAGGCTTGCGGATGAAATATCGACTTCATTTGTTACCTTAGATGGATTAAAGCAGGGTGATGCACTCTCGAATCTACTGTTCAATATAGCGCTCGAGGGAGCGATTAGGAGAGCTGGTGTGCAAAGAAGCGGTACCATTATCACAAAATCGCATATGCTCCTGGGAATTGATCGCCGTGCCGTGGAAGAGGGTTTTGCGCCTTTTAAGAGGGAGACAGCGAGGATTGGACTCACGATCAATACCAGCAAAACGAAGTACATGGTCGCTGGCAATCAACGTGGGTTCATTAGTGGTGGTGGTAGCGAAATGGTGCTGGGTGGTGAAAAATTTGAAGTGGTAGAAGAATTTGTGTATCTTGGAACATTAGTGACGTGCGATAATGATGTTAGCCACGAGGTGAAAAGACGTATTTAAGCTGCAAATAGGGCTTGTTACGGACTTTGTAACCAGCTGAAGTCCCGTAGTCTGCAAACGAAAACAAAACTCGCGCTGTATACTACTCTGATTCTTACGGTGGCCATGAGACATGGACGTTAAAGGAGGCTGATCGGAGAGCTTTCGGAGTGTTTGAGCGTAAGGTGCTGCGGACAATACTCGGCGGTAAACAGGAGAACGGTATCTGGCAGCGTTGCATGAATCACGAGATGTACCAGGTATATAAAGGGCTGGATACAACACGGCATAATACGGTGGGCTGGACATGTTGTTCGTATGCCGGACGAACGTCAGGCGAAGATAATATTTAGTAGAGAACCTGGAAGAGGCCGCAGGCTTCGTGGAAGGCCGCGTACACGATAGCGTTTTGCAGTTGAAGAGGACCTGAGGGCGCTCAATGTTCAGGGCGACTGGAAGCGATTGGCCCAGGATCGAGTCCAGTTGAGAAGGATACTCCATTCGGCGTAGGTTCATCGAAGAGCTGTAGCCCATCAAGACAAGAAGAAAGACGGGGTCTTCAGTAGCCTTGCGAGCAAAGGCGTAGGATTGCCAATCCGGAGATGGCGAGTTCGATTCTCGGTCCGGTCTAGGATGTTTTCGGGTTGGAAACTTTCTCGACACCCTGGGCATTGTACTTGCCACACAAGATACATACTCATGCAATGGCGGGCATAGAAAAGCTTTCAATTAATAACTGAGGAAATGCTAATAGAATAGTTGAAAAGCAGGTCGAGTTCCAGTTGGAATGTAGAGCCATCGAAGAAGAAGAAGTAGTGAAGGGGCAGACCCCCGCGAAAAAAAAAATCGTTGCAGATGATGCTTCCCCGCTGAAGCTAGTAGAACCTGGATAGTTGACATCTCTCCCATCCTTCATGTCAGTACATCGTCTGTGCAGGACCTTCCCTTCCTCCGCAAGACAATTCTCCCCCCTCTAAAAGTTTTCTCCTCCCTCCGCAAACCTCTATCCTTCCACCCTCCCCCTCTCCACAAATTTTTCGTCAGACACCTCCACCTCTCCCCTCCCCTTGCACAGATTTATCCCTTCAATTTTCCACGAATTTGCCCCCTCCTCCCCTTGAGTTACTGCAAACTTCTAACTCCTCCCTATAGAATCAAATCTCCTAAGACAGGCCAAAGTCCGAAGGTCGTAAGTACAGTAGTCATCTAGTTACGACACTTTGAAGATAAGACGTTTTCCATATTTAGCCGATTCTGGTCCGATTTGAGTCATCCTTCCAACGCTTTCAAGGTAAAAGGCTTGTCTGACCCAACTGACCCAGCGTCCAAGGCATCCCAGGCACCCCGACCTGGGTTATAAGTCCTACAACTTTCATAAATTTGGCCCAGCTTCTTCTTCCGACCCTGGATTCAGCAAACATACAGTCCTGAACATGCACGAGTCTCCTGTCGATTACGGAACCCATCGGATCTCTTCCGGGGGACAGCAACCCAACGCATCACCTGGTTTCATCCCCTCTGACCAGCACAACTCGACTGGTACATCGAACGGTTCGCCTCTACCTTCTACTGGTTCCGACCACGGCAGCACACTTGCTGCCTTCCCGACCCCCACTCTTCCGCTGGAAGTCAATCTCTGTCTCCAGTGGAACATCAACGGCTTCTGGAATAACCTCCACAACCTGGAACTGCTCACGCACCATAACCCACCGTGAATCATTGACCTTCAGGAGGTCAATCGGGTTGTACTCGACTCCATGGACCGCTCCCTTGGACCATCAAGGTAGGTTCCTATATTCGGCATTCGGTGGCGATTGAGGTCTTTCGGAATATCCCGTTCGATGTACTTCATCTCGACGTAGACCTTCCAGTTGTCGGAGTCCGTCTCCGAGGTAGTTATAAAGTCAGCGTGGTAAATCTCTACTTACCCTGTGGCAATCAACCACCCATAAAAAGAAAGGTAAGAGATATCATCAACAACTCGCCCGCCCCTATCCTCCTAATCCTCCGAGGTATCGCTCTTCTCGACTCTTTCGAGAACGCGGATCTAGTAACTCTAAACAACGGTTCACCCACCTTCTTTAACGGCCACTTGGCCACCGCCATCGACGTGACCGTAGCCAGTCGGTCCATATTCCCATCCCTTAAATGGGATGTGTCCACCGACCTTTTCGGGAGCAATCATTATACGATTTCGGTCACTGTCCACGCTTTGCTCCCGGACATCACCCGCATGCCAAGACGGCGCTACGATGCCGCCGACTGGAAGGCATATGATCACCACCTTCGATGCCACCACGACTAGTACTCGGAGACGGAGACTTCCCGCCGGTCATCCTAATAAGGCAACTGCCCTCCAGGACTATAAAGAAAAACACTATGAATGCAGGTCAGTGATTCTTGTAGCAAAGAGAAAACAGTGGGAGGATTTTCTGGACTCGGTCAACCCCGGCCAATCTGCGACCGAACTCTGGGTAAAAGTGAAAGCACTCAGCGGTAAGCGAAGATCTTCCCCCATCGGAGGTGGCCAATGCTGTCGGAGAGTATTTAACGACTATCCAGCTCATTTTCCACGGACTGTTCTGCAGATCTACGTCTCTCTCCAACTTTAGAATTCCACAGGATTCATAAAATACCGTCTTTAAGTCTCCATTTTCCACTCCTGAGCTGTCGTTCGCCCTCTCAAGGAGTAACGGAAAATCATCAGGTCTCGATGGGATTGGTTATCCCATGATCAAAAACCTCCCTCCCTGCGCCAAAATCTGGTTTCTGGAGTTGATCAACCAAACATGGTCTGATCAAACTTTTCCGGACGAGTGGCGGAAAAGCGTCGTTGTACCCATCCGCAAGAACAACATCGCCTCCCAAGATGTCACAAAGTACCGGCCTATTTCAGTAACATCTTGTGTCCCCAAGGTCATTGAGAGGTTAGGTTGTCCGTAATTTCCTCACGGGACGCTCTTTTCAAGTTATGATTGATAATCATAGTTCGAGGATCTTTCCGGAGGAAACAGGGGCTCCCAGGGATCCGTTCTAGCCGTCATGTTGTTCCTCGTACATATATATACGTATATGCAGACGATATTCTGTTAGTCGTTGTTGGCGACACGCCCTGTCGTACACGGATCAGGGCACAATCCGCGGCCAGTGCCGTCCTCCGTTGGGCGAACTCAGTAGGTTTTACTATGACTGCCAGCAAATGCGTACGAGGACACGTCTGCAGGTAGAGACATCAACTATCTGGACCGAGCCTTAAATTGGGTGACCAGCCCATCCCCAACAAAAAAAATCTGAAAGTTTTCGGAGTTTCCATTGACCGGAGTCTCTTGGTCCTCCCGCACTTCCGCGAAGTCAAAGTAAGTTGTCGGACCAGAGTTAACCTGGTTCGGACCTTGTCTAAGCCTCATCGAACCAATAACAGGAAGCTGCGGTTAAAAATCGGAGAGGCTATCCTTGATCGCCTACCGTAACCTCGTCGAAACTCTGTCACCGACTTTTAATTCCTACGTTCGTGCCGACTCAGGATTGTTACCAAAACCAGCTGAGTCTACCTGTACTGAGGCAGGCATCTTGCCTTTTCGACACCGTGCGGAGAATATAGGATCCCTCTCCTCACTGAAGGGGGCCGGATTCTGCGCACGATGGCCGGCGTTGGTCTCCCCCTGGATCCAAAGTATCTTAGCAAACATGCTCCCGAACACGACACTAGCATAAGGATATTTGGCCGATAATGTCATTTGGTCGAACAGTTCCTTTGACTGAAAGAAAAGCTTGGCAGAATAGCTTAATACCCGAATATGCCCTTTGGCCGAAATAGTGGTTTAATCGAAAGTGCCATTTGGCCGAAATAGACATTCGGTCGAAAGTGTCGTTCTGGTCATTTTGGATATTTTGAAAACAAAACATTAA
Organism: Armigeres subalbatus; assembly: GCF_024139115.2. NCBI lineage: Eukaryota > Metazoa > Arthropoda > Insecta > Diptera > Culicidae > Armigeres > Armigeres subalbatus. Next base: position 12,358 of record NW_026942165.1, read on the forward strand.
ACATTTCAAAACATCACCTCGAAAAAATTATAAACTTCCCCAGAAAAATCTTTAAGTTTTTTCCAGAGTATTTATTTGGAAATTATTTTCAGATTTTTCACAGGAACTACAATTTTCGAAATCTCTTTGGAATTGGAAAAGGAAAATTGTTAGGAATTTACATGAAAATCTCTTCAGAGTTTTCACTGGAATTTGTTCCAAATTTCTACATGAAAATATTCAGAATATCCACGGAAAGTTTCAATTGAGTTTCTGTTGAGTATTCTTTAAAATATACACAGAAAAGGGATGCCTTCACGTTGACTTCCTCAATCTAGATTGTTTAAGGCGGCTAGTTTTTTTATCCTTTATTAGATTGATTTTTTTTGCAGGGATAAGTTCATCACTAGACGGCTAGTTTGGCCTAGTTAACAACGGAAATATGCTCGAAAATTTCAAGGATTTTTTTTGGATTTCTGGGGAAAATTCTTTCTATTTTCAATAAGAAATTCTTGGGAAATTCCATTGACCGAAAGTGACTGCGGCCAGACTGGAAATTTGGCCGAAAATGCCGTTTAGCCTAAAAGGATTTTTGACAGAATGGGCCATTTGGTCATACGGCCAAATGTCAATGACTGAACGGGTAATATTGTCAAAAATGGCCACTCGTTTAGCTAAATGGCCTTTTCGTCAATTGACCATTAAACAAAATTCCGTAGCCTCTCTAATTTTAAATCGATACAGGCCTTTAGACCAAAAGACATCCAGCCAAGTACCATTTAGCAAAAACTAAACGTTTAACGTAAACTGTTATCAAGTCAAAACTGGTTTGACCGAAAATGTAGTTTGTCCGAAAGCGACGTACAGCGAAAAGGAACATTTGGCCGGGCTTGTAAAAAGTTGTTTGCCCTAACAGGCCATTTGGCTAAAAATGCCGTTCGGCCGAAAAAGTCATTTGACCGAATAGATCATCTGACCAAAAACGTCTTTCGGTAAGAATTCCCAGATAACCAGAATGCATGCATAATAGAATTGTTTTTCTGTTATGCGATGCCTATGCGCACAAATTTAATCGTATACCAGTCGCGAAAACGCTTTTTACTTACAAAAGTGGAGGCGATATATGTATATTTCTTATCCGACGTTGCACGGTAGTGTATGCGATGTGCACGATTTTTAAGCGAGTTTGTTTGTTATACATTGCGATATAGTTTGTGATAACAAGCTCTGTTTGACAGATAATCCGATTTCATTTGAGTTTGTTTGCAGGAATATGCGATGTCAACAAATGAAACTGGAATAAACTCGTGAAATAGCCTACTGTGCAGGAAAATTTATAAATAAACTGATGAGCTTTGCACCACAATGCGATTTTGATAAAATTTAGATCGGTAAACGATTTTAACACGTACGTCCTCAACCCCCATTTTACGACAAAACTTAAAATTCAAAACCACGCAGCTCTGCCAATTTCTAACGGATTTTCAAGCAATCTTCTGGAATCAATCACAAAATTCCTAAAGTTTTAGGAACCGAGGTTAATTTTTGTGCAAGGGCCATGGTTCCGGATATATTCCGGGGAGTACTGGGGTTACCTACCTCCCTAAAAAAATGGTCACTGGCAGATCGGCTTCGAAGTCCATCGTGCGACATGTCAAACTTCATGATTTTGCAAAACAAGTACACTGGAGTAAATTACGGCGATTTAAGATCGAATTGACCACTCTCCGGGTACTTCCAGGGCCTGGTTCCCTTGGGGAAATGGCCAATATCCGTTCAATCTTGGAACCCATCTTGCGACATGTCAAACTTCATGATTTTGCAAAACAAGTACACTGGAGTACATTTCGGCGACTTTCGATCGAATTGGCCACCCTCCGGGTACTTCCAGGGCCTGGTTCCCTTGGGGAAGTGGCCAATTTTCGTTAAATCTTGGAATCCATTTTGCGGCATTTCAAACTTCATAATTTTGCAAAACAAGTACACTGGAGTCCATTTCGGTGATTTACGATCGAATTGGTCACCATCCGAGTACTTCCAGGTAGACCTGTGCGCTGAATGAAATTTTACGGCGGTGGCGTGATATATCATTTTCAGCCAGCGGCAAAGGCGTCACGCCGTTGGTGATCAGCGGTGGCATGGATCACCGTGAACCAGTTTCAAGCGCCAAAATTTCTTCCGAAGTTCGTCAAGAAATTCTTCCAGAAGTTCCTCCACTCTTTTTTTTAAAGATCGTCAAGGAATTCCTTTGGACATTCCTCCGTAAGTGCCTCTGGGAAGTTCTTCCAGAAACTTCTCCCGTATTTCGTCTGGAAGCTCCTTCAGAAATTCCTCCGAAAGCTCCTCCAGGAAATTCTCCAGGAATTCCTCCGGAAGATTCTCCAGGAATTCCTCCGGAAGTCTCTCCATGAATTCTTCCGGAAGTTCCTCCAGGCATTCCTCCGGAAGTTCCTCCAGGAATTCCTCTGGAAACCAGACATCATGCACGCGTACAAAAAAGGATGAGATTGAGCAACGACTGCTACGTGCACATAAAATTTAGCGCACGCGAGTCTCACGAGACTTGTGTACCTCACATTAACATTGGTGAGTCGCATTGAGACATCTCAATGCGATCAGCTCATGCGATGTTTGCCATGGCAAACCTTTACAAACAACAGCGAAAGTGCGTAAAACAGCTTGGGCGGGAAATTTTCATTCAATAATATCGTCGCCTAAGTAACGCCAGCTATGCATTCCAAGCGCATGAGATGAGTCTCATGAAACGTACATTGAGACACGCTCACTCAGTTATTTTATGCGCGCGCTAGCTTCTCTCGTCGCACAGAATCGGTGCTACGTGAGCTTTTGTAGCTCATGGCACACTGTCTCATCTGTGTATACACGAGAATTAAGAGACTCTGCTGGAAACTAGAATTAGCCACCTGATATTCCAAGAATTTCTGAAGGATTTTCCGGATGAATTCCTGGAGAAACTTCCGGAGGAGTGCCTGGGGGAACTGTAGGAAGAATTACTGAAGGAACTTCCAGACGAAATCCGGGAGGGGTATCTCAGATGAATTCCTGGAGGAGCTTCCGGAGGAATTCCTGGAGAATCTTCCGGAGGAACTCCTGGAGAATCTTCCGGAGGAATTCCTGGAGGAACTTCCGGAGGAATTCCTGGAGAAACTTCTGGAGGAATTCCTGGAGGAACTTCCGGAGTAATTCCTGGAGGAACTTCCGGAGAAACTCCTGGAGGAACTTCTGGACGAATTCCTGGAGGAACTTCCGGAGGAATTCCTGGAGAAACTTCTGAAGGAATTCCTGGAGGAACTTCCGGGAAATTCCTGGAGGAACTTCCGGAGGAATTCCTGGAGGAACTTCCGGAGGAATTTTTGGAGGAACTTCCGAGGAATTCCTGAAGGAACTTTCGAGGAATTCCTGGAGGAACTTTCGAGGAATTCCTGGAGGAACTTCCAAAGGAATTCCTGGAGGAACTTCCGAAGGAATTCCTGGAAGAACTTCCGTAAGAATTCCTGGAGGAACTTCCGGAGAAATTCCTGGAGGAACTTCCGGAGGAATTCCTGGAGGAACTTCCGGTGGAATTCCTGGAGGAACTTCCGGAGGAATTCCTGGAGGAACTTCGGAGGAATTCCTGGAGGAACTTCGGAGGAATTCCTGGAGGAACTTCCGGAGGAATTCCTGGAGGAACTTCCGGAGGAATTCCTGGAGGAACTTCCGGAGGAATTCCTGGAGGAACTTCCGGAGGAATTCCTGGAGGAACTTCCGGAGGAATTCCTGGAGGAACTTCCGGAGGAATTCCTGGAGGAACTTCCGGAGGAATTCCTGGAGGAACTTCCCGAGGAATTCCTGGAGGATCTTCCGGAGGAATTCCTGGAGGAACTTCGAATTCTTGGAGGAACTTCCGGAGGAATTCCTGGAGGAACTTCCGGAGGAATTCCTGGAGGAACTTCGGAGGAATTCCTGGAGGAACTTCGGAGGAATTCCTGGAGGAACTTCGGAGGAATTCCTGGAGGAACTTCGGAGGAATTCCTGGAGGAACTTCGGAGGAATTCCTGGAGGAACTTCCGGAGGAATTCCTGAAGGGACTTCCGGAGGAATTCCTGGAGGAACTTCCGGAGGAATTCCTGGAGGAACTTCCGGAGGAATTCCTGGAGGAACTTCCGGAGGAATTCCTGGAGGAACTTCCGAAGGAATTCCTGGAGGAACTTACGAAGGATTTCCTGGAGGAACTTCCGGAGGAATTCCTGGAGGAACTTCCGGAGGAATTCCTGGAGGAACTTCCGGAGGAATTCCTGGAGGAACTTCCGGAGGAATTCCTGGAGGAACTTCCGGAGGAATTCCTGGAGGAACTTCCGCAGGAATTCCTGGAGGAACTTCCGCAGGAATTCCTGGAGGAACTTCCGCAGGAATTCCTGGAGGAACTTCCGCAGGAATTCCTGGAGGAACTTCCGCCTGGAGGAACTTCCGCAGGAATTCCTGGAGGAACTTCCGCAGGAATTCCTGGAGGAACTTCCGCAGGAATTCCTGGAGGAACTTCCGCAGGAATTCCTGGAGGAACTTCCGCAGGAATTCCTGGAGGAACTTCCGCAGGAATTCCTGGAGGAACTTCCGGAGGAACTTCCTGGAGGAATTCTTGGAAGAACTTCCTGAAGGAATTCCTGGAAGAACTTCCGAAGGAATTCCTGGAGGAACTTCCGGAGGAATTCCTGGGGGAACTTCCGGAGGAGTTCCTGGAGGAACTTCCGGAGGAATTCCTGGAGGAACTTCCGGAGGAATTCCTTGAGGAACTTCAGGAGGAATTCCTGGAGGAACTTCCGGAGGAATTCCTGGAGGAACTTCCGGAGGAATTCCTGGAGGAACTTCCGGAGGAATTCCTGGAGGAACTTCCGGAGGAATTCCTGGAGGAACTTCCGGAGGAATTCCTGGAGGAACTTCCGGAGGAATTCCTGGAGGAACTTCCGGAGGAATTCCTGGAGGAACTTCCGGAGGAATTCCTGGAGGAACTTCCGGAGGAATTCCTGGAGGAACTTCCGGAGGAATTCCTGGAGGAACTTCGGAGGAATTCCTTGGAGGAACTTCCGGAGGAATTCCTTGGAGGAACTTCCGGAGGAATTCCTTGGAGGAACTTCCGGAGGAATTCCTGGAGGAACCTCCGGAGGAATTCTTGGAGGAACTTCCGGAGGAATTCCTGGAGGAACTTCCAGGAGGAATTCCTGGAGGAACTTCCAGGAGGAATTCCTGGAGGAACTTCCAGGAGGAATTCCTGGAGGAACTTCCGGAGGAATTCCTGGAGGAACTTCCGGAGGAATTCCTGGAGGAACTTCCGGAGGAATTCCTGGAGGAACTTCCGGAGGAATTCCTGGAGGAACTTCCGGAGGAATTCCTGGAGGAACTTCCGGAGGAATTCCTGGAGGAACTTCCGTGACGCCACCACGCCACCGCCGCTGGCTGAAAATGATCTATCATGCCACCGCCGATAAAATTTCAATCAGCGCACAGGTACCCCAAGGGTACCAGGCCCTGGAAGTACCCGGAGCGTTTGACATGTCACACGATAGATTTCGAAGCCGATCTGCCAGTGATCATTTTTTCTGGGAGGGAGGTAACCCCAGTACTCCCCGGAATATATCCGGAACCATGGCCATTGCACAAAAATTGACCTCGGTTACTAAAACTATAGGAATTTTGTGATCGATTCCAGAAGATTGCTTGAATTTGAGTTTTGAATTTTGAGTTTTGTCGTAAAATGGGGGTTGAGGACGTACGTGTTAAACGTGCATTCTTGTGCGACGTGGATTCGTCTGAGTTGTCGTTTGGCAGAAAGCGCCTATGGCCCAAAAATGTTCTTTCTGCAACCTTCTTTGAAAAGTATCGTATGGCTGAAAATGGCGATTAGCCGAATTGGTCGCTTGACAGATAATGCCGTTTGAACGAAATGGTTGTTTTGCAGAAAGGTCATTTCCGGGTCAACTGACCATTCCTACCAAACGACATTTTCGGTTAAATGATTTTTTTTTTCAGCTGTATGTCGCTTTCGGTGAAACCATTTTCTAAACCAAACGATATTTTCGGCCAGTTCTGAATGGGCTATTCTGTCAAACGACCATTTCGACCTAACGGCATTTTCGGGCTGATGACCTTCTCGGCCAAACGATCATTTCGGCCGAACGACCTGTTAGGGAAAACGACTTTTTCGGCCAAATTACCAATTCGGCCGTATGTCACTTCGGCCAATGGAATTTCCCAAGAATTTCTTATGGATCATCGACTTCGGAATCGTTTTGAAGTTCAGCTGTCCGATAACTGCAGTTTTCCGTTGAAATACAAAAAAAAATGTTTATTGACATTTTGAACAATCCTCCGCACAAAATTCAAAAGAAGTTTCCCTTCAACGTTCCGGAGAATTTTCCTTGAAAACTTCTTAGAGTCTACCTTGAAAATTCTTAAGAATTTACTGTTTTATCTTTGGCCAATGGCCATGCCAAACTAGTAATCTTAATTATTGTAGACTGAGAAAGCCAACGCTAAAACACCCATTCTACCAGCCGCACTCTCCTACAATTATGAAAAATTTTCTGTGCAAATTTTGAAGAATGCTCAACATGCCCCAGGACCATTTTGGGTTCCGCGACCTAAATATGAAATAGGCTACCTTCGGGTCAAAGAGTTTCGCCCCTAAGGCGTACGGTGGTCCGCTCAACCTCTGTACCACCACACTGCGTTCCAACGGCATAGAAGATGTCTGCATCCGTTACCTCGTCCAGTTGTTTACACTGGAGGGTCATTCAACGACCTCATCTCGACGTCGTATCGCTCGCTTGTGAGCACCAAGATCAGTTCCCCGGCTAATGAAAGCTTTCTGTTTTTGGCTTTCGACTTGAACAGTCACCAGGTTGTTCTTCTTCACATCTATGCTGAGTTTGTCCGCGCACTCGTGTACTCGATTAGCCCCACCGCGCGTGCTGATAGGCAGATTCTCGCATATCAACACAGGGGAGACTCCGGTGCTGCTGGAAACAGCCTGCGTCATTCCACTCCGCAAGGTCTGTTAACATACGGCCAGAATGCCATAATCAGGATCTACCCGGTCTGGACACAATGCACTGCATGGATTATTGCGGCAGTACTAAGCGGTTTGACTCACTTGGATTTAACACAATTCGTCACCTTTGGCACATACAGCTGAACCTAATTTTTAGCTGACAAAAAGTAACTCATAAACCTGTTGAAATCCGAAAACATATTTGTAGAATTGCAACCCAGTAGTGAAAATCGACGGAGCCCTCCTTTCAAACAGGTGACTTAAAGTATTTTTATTTTTCTAATACAAACTCAAAGCAGGTTGAAGCTATATCTGCTTATCTTAACCATGAGCTCTCACTTTAACCATCGATAAAGCTATTGTACCTATTAGCATTAAAATCATTTTATCACTTTCTTAGAAACGGATTTATGTCTACTCAAAGCTTGCAAACGAAATGAAAAGCTCAACAAGAGATAAAAAAAGATCACTTTTCTTGACACCCAATTGTGAGTCTGAAGAAACACGCAATATATGTAGTAGAAGTTCGTATCTGTTCTTTGTTTTCCCAGTCAACTCCATCCTGCGTCTTAAACAGACAGATCCCAAGCCGTTCCATCCTACTCGTCGTCAACGCCACCGGGTGCGTTCTTATCGGAAAGCGAGTTGCTAAAGGTAGTGAACATTTTCATCTTTATCACTGCCATTTTACAAACCCAACTCACAGCCGCTGGGTCCGTTTTTCCCAAAGTCTGTATGTGTGGGGGGAGGCGTCAACTATACGAGCCGAGCGGAACACTTGGAGGTGGCATTCTATTCTTGGATTTAATGTTTGCACTGCTGCTGCTGCTGCTTCCATCCACTCACAACTTTGAAGCTGGGATCCGACAACATCGCCGTACTGTGGGTTATCAGATGGGTAAAAAGCGGAAACAGGAGAAAGTTTTACTGAAGGTTGAAATGTTGCTCAAAACAAATGCACAAAAGAAATGTCAGATTAGGGATAATACCAGGAAAGACCAAATGTACCAATCTGTGTGGATCATGTCTGGGATCTATAACGACTGAAATGGTTGAAGATCCGAGCTTTTAGCTGATCTGATTCGGTTAACGAAGTGACCACTTTTTACCAATCTTTCATACTTTTACACAACCATGTTACGAACGTATAATTTTATTTAATTTTTCTCTTTTTTTGCCGTATTTTTTAAAGACCCCACAGTGATACCAGCAGTACAACGGAGGGCTTAAACCTTCGGAAATCCTGCGTATCATATTTAATCGAGAGAAAATATTTTCCTGCCACCAACAACCACCACCACCACCGTCATCGCTAACACAAACATCCGACCGGTCGGCTTCTGACTTCTGGAGGATTTCTTCTTCTCCGAAGGTGCTATTTATGTATGGTGATGAACGCCTCTTCTGAGCTGCATGGAATGTGATTTTCCGCTCCGATAGAGCCAGAGGTTATTCGGCTGTCGTTTCAAGTCAAACCTCACAGGGACCGGTGACCGAGCGACCGACCGACCGGACTCGTACATTTCCAGGAAAGATGGATCCCATGATTTTGGTTGGTCCGTTGGGATCTAATAAATCAACATGGTAGGCATTTATTCTGCCATTATAGGAATCGACTGCTGGTTGATCCCAGTTAACCGATTCAATTTCCCCCGGAAAAGATTTTGCTTCTCTCCATCGGAGGGGGCACGCTGAAAGTTCACATCTGGGTCCTGATGGAGCCCGAACTATGTTTTCCACATAAACATTCAAAATTCATAGGTATGAGACAGTCTAAATTGATTCGGGCTATTCATATTCACTAATTCGTCCAAAAACGAATTTTCGTCTGCCATGAATTTGTAAGCAGGACCGAAAAGGTTCCGGAAAAGGGTTACTGTTGTTTTTTTCCTCATATTTAATAAAAACAAGTTGATTCCGAGATAAGTCTGGATTTGTTACCTATGTAATAAATTTTCCCCATCGTGCGCCTAATTAATTTATGGGCATTTGTACGCCGGCAGATGAAGTCCAGCGATTTGGTCCGGTATACAAATTTCAGTGCGAGCAACCGCAGAGCACCTTTTACTATGCCTTCTACCTTCAATGTGGCCCGTGGGTAGTGGAAGATAAGTGAATAAAATAACTCAATTTCTGAAGTAGGCCATCGTACACAACTTTTTTTCTCTGGCATTTTAACGAATATTTAAAAAGGTATACAGATTGAAAAATAGCATTAATAGCATTGACACTCTGACTTGAATTATGCTCTTGAAAGTTAATACAAATTTGCGGGAATATAAGTGTCAAATATCTTGAGTTTTATGGATTGTAAATGAAAGACATATTCAACAAAGTTATTTCCGTATTCGGGCAATACCAGTCAACAAATTATCAAATTGCTGGTATTCTTCCCTTCTCCTTCATACGAAAGTTTGTCAGTAAGGAAGGTTGGGATCGCAAAAATTGCCCTCCGTTCGCTTTCAAATCCATTTATAAATAAAAATCTTCATGGCTACCGTATCCTAAGGGAACTATCAAATCTGTACTTCCGCTTCTAATTATATCATGAACATGTACTTCTTAGTTTGGAAGATGATATAGCATTTCCATCACATTGCAAAAATGTTTGCTGTGATTAACTTCGCTTCAACAGCTGTAGTTTTCTCAATTTTCGAAATTTGAACTGGCGCCAAACAATCTTTTTTTGGTTTCACTGCAATATTTTTTCCTCGGTGAAATATTTTTGGTGCCGTAGCCACAGGTGGTTTTTGAAATCTTTTCAGCGTTTTTGAAAGATGCAGATGGTTCATAGACTTTTAGTGAGCAAACACAGACGTTTACATTTCTCTAACATTATTTCCCTCACAAATTGATAAAAGTGCAGGCATTGCATGTACTGGAGTTGCAGATCATACTCACGACAACCCAAACGTTCCAGAAAATCAAAACCATATGTCCATTAGATCATTAGGCCGAAAGTCATTTGGCCGAACAGACCATTAGGCTGAAAGTCATTTGACCGAAAGGGTCATATAGCCGAATAGATCATTTGGACGAATAGGACATTTAGCCGAATATGACATTTGGCCCAACAGTACATTTGGTCAAACAGGACATTTGACGAACATCAGAACATTTGGCCGACTTGGTTATTTGAAAAGTGAGAAATTAGGTGTCTCACTTCTCACTACTTTTCTAATTCAATTATATCTTTATTAGATAATAACATGTTTTGGATTTACAATTTTACTTTTTTGCATATTCTTCAATTCATGTACGCCATCCAGTGAGGAAGTAGCTTTTTGAAGGAGGTTTTTATACCGTATGCTTATCTATTCCAAAATCTAAGAAAAACACATGTTAAGAATTGAATTAACCCAGAATAGAATTGGACCAACATAATGTGGAACTTTCTTAGGAAAGATAGTTCTCTCATTCCATCATATACAAATAACTTTTATAATCATCGTATAGAATGATCGCACCAACGATCGTAGCAGCGTAGGTAGAATCCAACCCAATATCGTTAGACCGTGTGCATATCACATATCAAGTAGATAAGAGCCAGATCGAGTCAGTCACAAATAAATATCGAAATCGAACGCATCTACCCCTATATCGTACTCTATACAAAAGAGAGCAAATAAATCGCGTAGTTTTCTTACACCAAGACCGGATTAAATTAGTTTAATTTCGCTACATAATAAATGGTCCTTCGAGCCGGATAGTTTGGTGTCGGTCGAAGTGTCGTTAGTCGGTTCGCGGTTGAGTGGATAGTGTCGGACTTTGCGAATATCAAATCATGATTGAAGTGATCACCGTGATCAAGTGACTGATATCCCGTACGAGAATTGCTTCAGGCCGCGTGGCAGCAAAGTGCTAGTATTTTAACTAGCACGTGGATGAAGTGACCGCTATTCGTTAGCGACGTGCTCGTACATTCGGGCGAGAATCTAGTCTGTTCGCTCGGGTGACAGATAAGGTGGACGATTTTCACTTGGAAAGTGGAAAGGCCAATTAATTTGCTGCCTGTCCGGGTGATCGAAAATAGACTGAAAGAACGATTGTGTTATTAACTGCTAAGTGCTATGAACTGCATACCCTGAAGTGGAAGGAGAAAGTGATAAATCCACATAGGTTGGCAAAAGGAAAAGGTGAACGTATCCAGAAAGTGTTCTGAAACTCGCGTCAAGTTGGAGTGCGGTTATCATGGCTTGGGTATTCCAAACACGCTGAGTTGGCTTGGCTTGGGATCATCCATTCAAAGTGGGACAGACTCGCTGACAAAGAGGTTTACGCAGGGGTCACTGCCATTTGCCCTGTTGAAGCTGATGCCTACTGTAAGTAGAGTGCATGTATGTACTAACCCTTTCATCGGATGAACTTTTGGCGTTCTGTTTGTTCGTTGACAAAAGAGCTTTGGTTTGCGGATTTGCGAAATAATAACATTAGGTGGTGGTTACGCTTTGCAAGTTTGTAGTTGGATTTGAGCGTCGATCGCTTTACAGCTTGATCGTTCTGAGATCGCTTTGAGAAACTGTAATCACACGATATGGCTCCTTCTTCGAAATCGCTTCGCAAACAAGAGCGTTTTTGCTTAGACACAATGCAGAATTTGTTGCTATTTGTGGATTCCTACCAAGAAGATAGGGATAAGTTTTTGGTCGAGGGCTGGAAGAATAGATTGCAAGAAACATCCGAGCAATTCCAGTCTGTTCGCCTGAAGTTGGAGTTAATTGACGAGGATGAAGATGATGAGGAACGTGAAGCAGCGAATCGTAAGATCCGCGATAATTTCGAGAAAGGTTACGTGAAAGTTCTTGGCTTTCTGGCAGCTGCTGAGCGAAGGGCAAATCCGCCATTCCATTCGGTCGTTCAAGCTGTGGCTTCTGGTTCCGGAAACCCAAACTCTGTCCAATCCAGAATCAAGTTACCTGAGGTCAAACTTCCTTCGTTTGATGGTACTATAACTGATTGGCTACCGTTCAGAGACTCATTCTAGAGTCTTTTAGATTCCAACCCGAATTTGTCCGACATTGACAAAATATCCTACCTGGTAGGCTCTTTAACGAAGAAAGCCAAACGTATTGTGGAGACAATCGAAATAACTGCTGCAAATTACTCGGTTGCCTGGTATCTAATTCAAAACGATTGGACAATAAGAAGTTCTTAGTCAAACGTATCTCGATGCGCTATTTTCCATCGATCCAGTCAAACGAGAAACAATTCTCTCGTGCTATTAGACGATTTTGAACGGAATCTCAAAATGGTACACAAAATGGGGATTGACACTGATAGTTAGGGTGTAATATTGACTTACATGGTTTACACTCGCTTGGATTTTGTCACACTTAAACAATGGGAGAACCATCATAAGTCAACTGATGTTCCGGCAAACAAACATCTACTCCAGTTCCTGATAAGCCATGCTATGGTACTCCAATCTATCGCACTGTTGAAATCTCGATCTTGCGATCCCCCTCCAACAACAGAAACTCACGCTCACAGAAACCAAAGATTAGCAACATCAATGCTGTCGTTACCGCTCGATCGAAGCCATGTCCGTTCTGCAAGCAAGAATCGCACTCCGTCTTCAAATGTCACGTATTCCGCAACGCGTCAGTAGCAGAAAGGTATGAGCTAGTGAAGAAGAAAGGACTTTGCCTCAGCTGTCTCTCGCTTGATCACCAGATAAAAAACTGTTCTTCCACTGCATGTCGTGTTTGTGGGCAAAGGCACCACACAATGCTACACCAGCAAGCAAACAATCGCTATCCCAACCAATCGCAAGCTCCGAAACAAATCCACAGTCCACCCAATTCCGAACAAACTCAATCACAGAACGCTAGAAGTCTTCAAAACACTTCAAACCCGCCTCCATCGCCAGCCACTCCAGTAGTCTCACTTCCCGCCGCAACCCCGTCGCTCAGCCACTGTTCCACCTCCTTGGTCGCCAACATTCGGAAGATCCCGTCAACGGTGCTACTGCAAACAGCTCTACTCAAGGTCGTTGATTCTAGCGGTTACGTACTGTGGGCCAGAGCTCTTCTAGACCCGGCCTCACAGCTGAATGTTATCTCCGAACGGTTGGTTCAGCGATTACATACACGGAAGACCAAGGACCACCATAGTATCGGGGGCATAGGAGGTTCCATAACAACAGCAAACCATTCCGTCTTCCTCAGAATTCACTCCCACTGCACTGATTTCAGTGCAGATTTGAAGTTTTTCGTCCTGAGTGAAATAACTCGTGATCTGCCTTCTAAAAACGTCGATCTTTCCACATGGGAATGGCCATCCGATTTAGTACTCGCCGATCCTAAATTCCACGAGCCAGCCTCCGTAGATATGATCATCGGAATGGAAGTGTACTACGATCTACTTCTGGAAGGTTTCGTTAAGCTTGGCCAAGGACAGCCTGTGCTCCAGAATACCACTCTGGGTTGGGTTGTTTCCGGTAGAGTTGGTCTACGCCAACCTCCAAATCCAATCACCACCGGCCATGTTTGTAGTACGCTTTCATTAGAGGATTCCATTTCAAGATTTTGGGAGATAGAGTCGTGTCAATCTTCAAGTACGTTGTCCATAGAGGAGACAGCTTGCGAAGAACATTTTGCTGCAACCACCACCAGAGACAAAACTGGTCGTTTCGTAGTAGCGTTGCCGAAGAAGCCAGAAGTTTTGAGTCAGCTTGGAAGGTCCTACGAGGTAGCCAAGCGTCGTCTGCTATGGCTGAGTCGCCGTCTCGAAGCGAACCCGGCTCTTAAGTCAGCCTACTCGAAATTCATCAAGGAGTATTTGGATCTAGGCCACATGGAGGAAGTTCCTTTTGATATGTCGAGGTCATCAGCAGCCTACTTCCTTCCGCATCATTGCGTAGTTCGTCCGGATAGCATTACGACCAAACTCCGGGTCGTTTTTGATGCGTCTTGCGTCACAGATACCGGGATATCCCTAAATGACGCCTTGATGGTGGGGCCAGTGGTTCAGGAGGACCTAGTTTGCATTACTATGCGTTTCCGAATGCCGAAGTTTGCCATCATCTCCGACATTGAAAAAATGTACCGGCAAATTTGGATGGATACAGTTGACCGCCCCCTCCAGCAGATCCTGTGGCAAGACAAGCCTGGTGACCCGGTTAGAATATTCCAACTCAAGACAGTGACATACGGGACATCTTCTGCACCATATCTGGCCACAAAATGCCTCCAGGAGTTGGCCAAACAAGGGCAATCATCGCATCCAGCCGCTGCAGTAGTTCTTGCAAATGATTTCTACATGGACGATATGATAAGCGGAGTCCACAATGTTGACGAGGGGAAGGTCTTATGCGCCCAACTCCTTGAGCTGCTGCATTCAGCCGGGCTCAGTCTTCGTAAATGGTCGTCGAATTCTCCCGAAATTCTGGAAAGTATTCCATTCGACCTCCGAGACGTACGTTCCGTACTCGATCTTGATTCTTCCGCCTCTGTCAAAACCCTAGGCCTAAAATGGACACCCTCAACGGACGAGCTAGGATTTCATGTACCTAAGTGGAATGAAGGGTGTGTCGTCACAAAACGCATAGCGCTTTCAGATTCCGCTCGTCTATACGATCCCCTAGGGCTCGTGGGTCCTGTCATCGTACTCGCTAAGTGTTTCATGCAGGAGCTTTGGGAGTACAAAAAGTCTTGGGATGAACCATTAGAAGACGATCTCCGAAATCGTTGGCTCCAGTTTAGGAGTGAACTAGCTTCAGGTGATCCCATTACCGCCATAAGATGGGTTATTCAATTACCCAACCAATTCTTCTTGAGATGCATGACTTGAGCAACACTTCTTTAAGAGCATACGAGGCTTGCATCTACCTTAGTGCTGTATCGGAATGTGGCGTTGTTTCGGTTTATCTTCTCATGTCAATGTCCAAGGTAGCTCCTCTCGGTATGAGCAAGACGCTGAAAATTATTAGCTTCCCACGCTTGGAATTGTCCGCTACGTTACTCCTAAGTCACGTGTTCCAGAAGGTTAAGAAAAGTTTAAAAGGCGAAATTAAGTGCTACTACTGGGTCGACTCCACCATTGTATTACATTGGCTAGCTGGTACTCCATCTCGATGGAAGACATTTGTAGCCAATAGAGTCTCCGGGATACAACATCTGACCCGTCATGAAATTTGGAGACACGTGGCAGGGTTGAAGAACCCCGCCGATATAATTTCTCGTAGAATGCTGCCAACGCAGCTGAAAGAAACGGACCTCTGGTGGTACGGTCCAACCTGGCTACAGCAGACGCCCAGGTTTTGGCCTTCCCACATACGCACCTCCGATGACGACTTTGTCGCCGGAGACCTAGAAGAACGATCGATCGCTTTGCCAATACAAGTTCATACGACAAACCCCATCACCTCCTTAAGATCATCGTTTCCGGCATTAGTCCGCCTAGTAGCGCTTTTACGAAGATTCGACCATAAAAGCGGGCCTGCCAACCGGCAGCATCGAAAAATCGGATTCATCCAAGCACAAGAACTTCCTGAAGAAACCAATACTTGAATCGTTCCAAGAAGATCTTCGATCGCTAATCAGCGATGGTCAAGTCAAGTTAAATTCGAAGCTGAGAATCTCCGTCTAATTATCTTAGATGGCATTCTGCGCATCGGTTTTTGGCTTCGGAATGCGCCTGTTTCAGAATTCCGCAAGCATCCAATTATTCTCGCCACACACAATCCGCTTACCGAGCTAAATCTAATATCCTACCATCAAAGGTTGTTACACGCTGGACCACAGCTAACATTGATATCCAGTGTGCGTGAGAAATTCTGACCTCTACAAGTATACAACTGAGCGCGGAAAATTGTGCTCAGCTGCCTGGAGTGATTTCGCTGCAAGCCGAGAGTGTCCGATCAAATCGTGGGAGACCTACCAGTCGAGCGCGTGACTCCATCCTTCCCATTCCTAAACACCGTAGTCGATTTGTGCGACCCTCTGCTATACCGGTACCCAGTGAGAAAATCCCAAACAGTTAAATGCTGTGTAGGTATTTTTGTATGCTTGGCGACAAAGGCGATTCACATTGAGCTTGTCGCCGACCTCTCGACTGCCGCATTCATCGCGGAGCTGAAGTGTTTCGTAGGCCACCGTGGCCGTCCAGCAGTGATGAATGTGACAATGCGAAGAATTTCGTCGGAGCTTCACGAACGCTTGCAGATCTCAAAGAGCAATTCCACTCGCAGCAACACACACATGCTGTCACCACTTATTGTGGTGAAGAAGGTATATTCTTCAAGTTCATACCTCCTCGCTCTCAAAATGTTGGTGGCCTCTAGGATGCGGCAGTAAGGTCTTTCAAGAAGCATTTCAAGACGACAATCGGAATCACGGAAAGATGACCTCGGAACGATCTTAGTTCAGATCGAGAGCTGCCTAAACTCTTGACCGCTGAAGCAGCTGACATTCGAACCAGAGGACTTGGAAATACTTACACCAGGGCACTTTTTGGTTCAGTGCCCACTGGTTTCCATTCCAGAACCTTCGTACGAGAATGTACCAACTAACCGACTTGATCGGTACCAGCATACACAAGAATTTGTCCGGCACATTTGGATGCGTTGGAGTACAGACTACCTCTCTGGACTTCACCCCCGCACGAAATGGACTCGTTTGCGGGATAATATCAGCATCGGCACAATGGTGCTATTAAAAGACGATAATCTTCCGCCGCTAAAGTGGCACTACGGTCGTGTTACCCAAATTTTTCGTGGTGACGATGGAAATGTTCGGGTAGTCTCTGTCCGAACCAAAGATGGCGAATACCGCCGCGCTATATCCAAGATTTGCGTGCTACCAGTATCGCAACCAGCTCCCGCTGGTAACAACGATCTACTCGAAGAGATGTAGCAGCATGCTCTGTGCTGTTGCGTTATTTTTTGTCAATTTCCTTATCTTAAGTACGCAACTAATGCTTCTTCCTATTCTCGGCAACTGTGGCATCGATGGCAAATGAGACATCTCTCTTGGCACTCCGACGACAACTGGCGCTGCTCTACGACTGCTTACCTCGAACAACGTCCTGCAACCGTGTGAACACTCCCTTCGAACGCTGATATCAACCCACCGGATTTTCATCAGGCTCCAGTACTTAGTTCCGAAGGTGAGTTGTTCCGGTTTTACACCGTCAATCTATTGCATACTACATCACTTCCGTCCCGAGGTACTTCAAATCAACAATTTGCAACGTCTGAACTTAATCGCCAAGTCGTCGAGAGCCTATGCCAGCGTGTGAAGCACAACCCAATCAGTCGGCAACCCATCGATCGCATCGAATCAGCAACCCGCTGTTTATGAAGAGTCGGCGGACCGCCGAACGATTGAAACTAGATGTCAACACATCATCGGTCAACGAGCCCTGCAATGCACTGTTTGACCTCGAGCCACCATCGTAACCCGAAGAAGCACGTGCAAAAATCCGAAGAATTGTATATATTTGCATAGAAGCACATGTGTGCCGGTCCCCCTTATAGCTAGACAAATGAGTTTGTTTGAAAATAAAACTTTTCAACGGTGGCCGGCTATGTTAAGAATTGAATTAGCCCAAAATAGAATAGAACCATCCTTATGTGAAACTAGAATAGAAAAGATAGTTCTCTCACTCCATTATATACAAATAACTTTATAATCATCGTATAGAATGATCGCACCAACGATCGTAGCAGCGTAGGTAGAATCCAACCCAATATCGTTAGACCGTGTGCATCTCATATATCAAGTAGATAAGAGCCAGATCGAGTCAGTCGCAAATAAATAACGAAATCGAACGCATCTACCCATGTATCGTACGATATACAAAAGAGAACAAATAAATCGCGTATTTTTCTTACACCAAGACCGGACCAAATTAGTTTAATTTCGCTACAACACAAAATAATTATTCAAATTTTTAATACTTTGCTTTTACTACAATATAATCCAATCAATTCATAAGGTTATTCATTTTCTGGGTGATCAATTTAAAATTAATACAAATAGAAGATGTTGTTAGTCGAGCTCGATGTTCCGAATAATGCTGTGCGAAGCATCGTCGTCGATTGATGTTGATAGATTTCATGTATTATTACGTGGAGAAAGACAGAGAGTATTTTACCTATATGAAGAAGTGGTTTGTTTTATCTTTAAAGTAATCTTTTATTTTATGTTTCAACAAATAGCAGCTTCGCAATCTTTTGGTTGTTAAAGGCAACATGTTGTATAGTTTACTACCAATAGGATGGGTGTACCAATCGTCGCCATACATAAGAGCAATTATTTTTTTTTAATAAGTAAAAGGCTGAACTTTATATATCAAACGAAAGGTTTTACTTCCTGCTCCTTAGAACAGCTGTGAAAACCACAATAAAATTGGTTATTATCCTCAAAATTGATTAATCCATAATAGGAACGCATGCACCAGTTGAAGCATTAATCTTAATTTTGGTTCCTTATTTGGCAAATCCCATTGTTTTCTAATGGGGTTGGCCAAATAGGGACCACTAGTGCGACAACTGGTGCAAAGGACGTCAAAAACTAGGCAAAATCAATTTTTACAATTAGGCTTTGAATGTTTTGAATGATATCAAAGGTATTATCGTATCATATGAATATGTTTTATCGATATGAACTTGGTCTGCGGTGATAACCATCCCGTGGAAAGCCCTTCAAGTATTGCGAATTGTATTGTTAGTCTGTTGGGTTATAACGTTGGAAGGAGATTCTTCATGTTCCGCGGGTTTCGCGTAGGTGTCTCTGCTTACGGGTCCGCCACCCCCCTTTTGGCCCTTCATACAGCGATATATTGAACACAGAATAGAAATACAATTCGAACGTACTGTTGGGTGGAACCGCATGCAGAGCAAGACTCAAGCTAGGATGGTGGCTATCAACATACATACATGAACTTGGTTTGCGGTGATTTCATTGACCATTTGGCATATAAAGCACTAGTGCGACAACTGGTGCTATAGCCACGATTGGTACATCTAGCCCAGTGTTCGGCAAAGTGCGGCTCTCTAAGCCTTTTCCTGTGGCCCGCGAAGGAGTTCCGAGAATACACTACATGTGGCCCATTGATAAGCATTATATGGCAGGAAAAGCTTTTCATCATATTTCCCATTATTTCGATGTACTCGGGAGCCCTTCAAGTTCACAAAATTTTAAAGTTCAAGCACGATTTATATATCATTAATAGTTTTAATATTATGATTCATGAACTTCATGGGCCGACAGCGAATGATAAACTGCTCCGTAATAAAAATGCTTTTATTTTTTAAAATAAGTTAGGTTTTGGATACTGTTTAAAATTCCGAACGGGTTTTGTTAAGAGTTTCAAACCGATTATTTAAATTTCCACCCAGATTCTTTCTATAACGTTCGAGTTTTGCCCACAATCCAAATAAGGTAACGAAGAACCCCTTGGTTATTTGCTACGACAAGTTATACTGAACAATAAACCTCGAGCATAAAAAAAACAGAAGGTCGAAATCACAGAATCGGTCGACATATTTGGTAAAACAGTTTAGAAATATTGCTATCAACGATGCTTCGACGAAAAAGAGAGTTAAATAACCTTACAAGTACATATTTTATTTGAAAAAGATTCACAGGAATACAATATTTTGTTCAAATAGGATAAAGGATGTATTTTGGATCACCCTTACGGGGGCTCTTATTTTGGACCACCAAGGGGAATTTGCATTTAGTGGTCCAAAATATGAGCCGCCGAACTGGTGGTCCAAAATACCTCCTTTAGAGTGAAATCAGGAGTGATTCAGTTGCGACCCGCTTCAACAGCTCAAATTTTCTGTGTGGTCGTTTATAGTAAGCATGCTGGGGACCCCTGATCTAGCCTATATGTTATTTTTTCGACCATTCTGATCGAGGTCTTCTCTCTGAGAAAAGTGAGTAATACGAGAGAAAAGTTAGACTTCTAACTACTCATTTCTCACTTTCATATGTCAAAAGTGAGAAACGCGAAGTGAATAGTAATATTTCTCACTACCTCCTTAAAACTACTCACTTTTCACAGGGAGAAGGGAGAATTGAGAAGTGAGTGGTGAGATGTCCCTTTTTTCACTATTCACTTTTCACGTTGAGTATTGAGAAATGAGGAGTGAGACGTCTCAATTCTCAATCCTCATTTCTTATCCCTCACTGTGAAAGTAAGTATAGTGAGAAATGAGGAGTGAGAAGTGAGACGTCACACTACTCACTTCTCATTTCTCACTGCTCACTGTAAAAAGTGAGAAGGGAGAAATGAGGAGTGAGACGTCTCACTACTCACTTCTAATTTCACACAATGAGAAGTGAGAAATGAGGAGTGAGACGTCTCAACACTTACTTTTTATTTCTCACTTCTTACTGTAAAAAGTGAGTAGTACGAAGTGGATAGTAAGATGTCTTACTGCCCGCATTGCGCTTCTCACTTTTAACTGTAAGAATTCGGAAGAGTGTTAAGACGTCTCACTTCTCACTCCTCATTTCTCACTTCTCACTGTAAGAATATAGAAGTGAGTAGTGAGATATCTCACTTCTTACTTCACACTACTCACTTTTCACAGTGAGAAGTGGGAAATAAGTAGTGAGAAGTGAGACGTCTCATTTTTCACATCTAATTATTCACTTTTCAAATGACCGAATAACGGCCAAGTGTCTTGCTCGGCCAAAAGACATGTTCAGCCAAATGTCCTATTCGGCCAAATGTCCTTTTCGGCCAAATGACCCGTTCAGCCAAATGACATTCGGCCTAATGGTTTGTTCGGCCTAGTGGCATTCGGCCAAATGGCTATCGGCCGAACGGGTTTCAGCCAAATGACCCTTCCTCATTTCAGGATACTTCTGGTCCCATTCTTAGGAAACCTTTCCTACGAAATTCTTTCTGCCGAAATTCTGAAAAATTCATTCAGAATTCCGGAGAATTGCCCTTTTTAGAATTTACTCACAAAGTTACATCCAAGTATTCTGGAACTTTGCTATGGACTTTCCTCTTGTTTACAGGGTATCTGCAAATTATCCGTACAGATTTTGGTAGTTTGCTTCTACAAAGCAAAAAAAGATAGTAATTGACTCACTCAGTAGTTCTGTGGGTTCTACAGCTCAGCATGTTATAACAAATGTATTTTCTGGCAATACTGGGTGTCAGCTCATAGGCAATAAGGACTATTAGTATTTGTGGATACTTTTTCCAGGATTTTTGAACAAAAAGACAAGGCATTCCAACTCGGCGGATTTGAAGCAAATTTATCATTCGGTGTGGTCCATCTTGAAAACAAGAGCCAGCAGAACGTCACTGAGACATTCGAAATCATCTTATAGTTATCAGAATTATCTCAGGATTATCGGTATGAAAATGTGCAGCCATCGTGATAATTTTTCGACACGTTCAAAAGTGGATAACGCTCGATATGGTGGTCATTTTTATAGGATCAAATCTATTATAATAACATGCAATGTATGTGGTTTTTAAATTCATTTACTCAAATCATTGTAAACATATTTTCTTGTACGGATAATCCTACTTCAGGAAATTTGCAATATTCTTTCTCCAGGGATTCTAAGAAACTTATATTACAAGAATACAGAGTTTTATATATCTTCCTTCATGATTTAAAATTATGAGAAAATTCTTCCTTAGGAATTCTAGGAAATTCCTGCTCAATGAAAGCTAGGATTTGTTTTTATTTCTTTATCCGAATTATTTTTTTCACAAAGAGAAGTTCATTACTATTCTATGAAACTGGTTTTCCAAGCATTCTGGGTTCTTCCATCTCCAGAAATTCTGGGAAATTCTTTCCCCGGATTTTTGAGGACGTACATATGCAGGGATTTTGAGGAATTCTTCCACTAAAAACCTAAAAAACTTTAGTCTAACCTCCTCCTCAACACAGGCTTTCCTTTTTCCTTAATTCTCAGGAAATCTTCAGATATTCTGGAGAAATTCTTTTTCACAAACTCTGGGCAGACGTTCTACAAGAGTTGTACAATATTCTTGCGTAAGGATTTTTGTAGAATTTTCCCTTCAGAAACTCTGGGAAATCCGTCTTTCAAAAATTCCTTCTACAGAAATTATCCGGAGTACTTATTCAGACATTTTGGGAAACTGACCCTTCAAAAGTTCAGGGCAATTCTCGCACGAATTTTGGCGAATCTCTCTCCCAGAAATCAAGAGAAATTCTTTCTTCAGGAATTTGGAGGAATCGCTCCTCTTAGGATTCTGGTGAATTACTCACATAAGCTCAGATATTCCAGATAACTTTTCTTTCTGACAACTCTGGGGAATTTCTTCCCCACGATTTATGAGGAAATCTCGGAATGATTCTGGCAGCATTGTGCAAGTTGTTTCGGTTGTACAAACGAACTTCCGTTGGAAATTCTAGTCGCTGAGCAAGGCGTATCATCGACTTCAGCGCATAGTCAATTTCTACAGAGATGACAGGACACGTTGATTTCTTGGAAGCTCCCAGTTGTTTCGAAATCTGAAAGTATAAGCAACAAATCGTGTTAGCTTGGCTGATTCAGAGAATTCGTTGAAGATCGTGGTGTTTTCTTGCATTGCATGGAGGGATAGCAGTGAGTGCATCTCGTCCTCCAGATCCTCCAGATCCGAAATCACGCGCTTTGGCCCCTGCTCGTGGAATCGACTGTCCACGGAGCGGTGCAACACGCGATTTTGACGTGAGCAGATGGGAATAGAGCCGGCCTAGCTCATCCGTTGATACGATGTAGACGCAACATCCTTATCCCTTTCGCGAGGCGTCGCAGAAACAATGAATCGAGTAGTTGCTGTTGGTGTTCCATAGAACTCTTCGTTGAACTTCTAACAAATGAAGCTCTGTAATGTCGGTACGGTACTTTTTCCACCACACTGTTGCGTTTTCTGCAAGCTCAGCATTCCACGACATGTCAGCGGCCCAGAGAAATTGAATGTACATGTTGCCATTCACTATCACTGGTCCGAGGAGCCCGAGTGGATCGAAAAGTTGAGACATCTCGTAAACCACAATTCGTTTAGTCACGACATCCAGTTCTGGGAGAGCAGGAGCTTTGAATTTGAATACGTCGCGGTTCCCACAACAACAACCCTAAGGTTTTAACTGTCTGCGAACGATCGATCTCTAATTCTGTGGAAGTAGAAAACCGGTGGACTTCTTTTTTTCCGTCAGCTGCTTGCAAGTCTCGACCATTGCACAATGGGAAATCCAATTTCAAAGGTGGAAAAAATTGATAACTTTCTTCACGAACAACTTACAGAAGAGATCAAGAGCTTATTCGAAAGAGAATTTTGCAAAGAATTCAGTGAGTGCTGTTTCACGGACGTGGAACGCTTCTGTATGTAGTTATTGAGCTCGTTTTGCCCTAATGCCCCATATATCGCGAGTTTTTAAACTATTTGTCATTTTATCTTTAAGACATTGTTCTAAAATTGTGTTTATCTCTTCACTGTGGATCCACAGAAGGGCACTAAATATATTTTGTTGGTAAAAGTTGGAAATTTAAGGAATTTTGGGGTCAAATAAGCATCAAAGTGCATTTTATGTGCAATTTTCATGTATTCTGTAAAAAATAGTAATATTTACAGATAAGTGTTGATATTATTGTCCCAAAGTGTTGAACAGATATTGACAAATGTTTGCTGAACAAAAATTAATGAAATAAATCGTTTCACAAATGTTTTATTTGGTTATTTGTTGAGTCAAAAACGATTTTTAAAAACTTTTCAATAGCACCGATGCCAAACATTTCCAAACCATACCCGATAGCACAACTAGACAAGAATAGTCATATGTTATGAGTCTTGATGTGATCATAGATAGGAGGTGATGGGAGATACTCTTTTTTCTTACCTTTTTGCCCAAATTCCCCTATAAAATAATATAACTCAATGATTCTGAGCAAAGAAATGATGTAGTAATGTTCATTTAGTTGACATTTTCCAATGATATAATGAAAATAACAAATAATCATATAATTCATTAAAAATATTGAATTATAGGGGATTTAGGAGTCATACAGCCCATTTAATGTATTTTTTTATTCAAAATAGAATAACATTTTTCACAGACGACGCACATAGAAGATTAGGCGCTTATTCGAAAGGGAGTTTTCCAAGAAAATCAGTGAGAGATGTTTTATAGATGTGAGACACTTATGTATGTAGTTATTAAGCTCGTTTTGCCTCAATGTCCCATACATCACAGTTTATCATATTTTTCGTGCTTTTATCTTTCAAGTATTGTACTAAAGATGTGTTCTCCTCTTCATTATAGATGCATAGAAAAACACTATACATGCTTTGTTTGTTAAAAGTTGGAAATTTAAGGGATTTTGGGGTCAAATAAGTAATAAATTGCACTTTACGTGAATTTTTTCAATTAATAAAATTATTATTATTTTCCAAAAATGTTCTACAGACATTGATAAATGTTTGCGAAACAATAACTAATGAAGTTAATCATTTCGCAAGTGTTTTGTTTTGTGATTTATTGGGTAAAATATGATTTTTTAAATGCTTCTGTAAAGTGCCGATCATTCCCAAACCATACCCGTCTGCACAACTAGAAAAGAGTACCGTCGTGCGGGGCTTCTTTTGATAAATCAGGGGCTACTTTGGACATTTTAAAACAAGAATTATAACGAAAATTACTATTAAATTGTCATTATCACCAATCGGGTGTCTTGTTGATAGTTGGATGGTAACTTTCTGTTTCAAATTTGGTATTTTTTCCGTTTATTTTTTTTTCAAAAAATCAAAAATCCAAAGTAGCCCCCGGAATCAAAAGAAGCCCCGCACGACGGTAAATATATTAGTCGATGTGACAATAGATAGGAGTAGATAGGAAATATTCTTTTCTCATGACGTTTCACCCAAATTCCCCTTATGAAATAATATAGCTCAATGATTCTGGGTTAAGAAATGATGGAATAACATTGATTCAATTATAATTTGTCAATGATACTATTAAAATATCAAATATTCGTAGATTGCATTGAAAAAAAATCCAAGGGTTCAGAGCTATGAACCTTTTTTTTTTAAATGAATAATTGATGAATTATTTCACTTTTTTGTCCCAAAATGCCTATAATATCAACTATTATCTGTAAATATCTGAATAATCAATAGGCTGTACACAGTATAAAAATGTTACAGCATATATGATGTAACAAAAAGGCTCCGTTCGATTCGACTCATTTTTTCATCACTTTTCAAAATTACAGGTTGTCCTTACTATGGAGCTGGTGTTCAATATTGCGTACAAGAAAAAGTTGGATGCATAATTAAAGGCTATTGAAGGCAAATATATGAGTTCAAATATTTCCATGAATTTTTAACTGTGTATATTTCCTTAAAATTGACCATATTTAAAGCTACTTCAATACTTACATGTTTTTAAATCACCGTATATTAACCCTAAATGATCATTTGACGTAATATAGTGCAAATGATTTCTTGGGTATTATTATTTTCTACAGAATACATGAAAAATTCACATAGATGAACTTTGATGATTATTTGACCCCAAAATCCCTTAAATTTCCAACTTTTTCCAACAAAATATGTAGAGTGCTATGTATGGATCTATAATGAAGAGGAGAACACATCTTTAGTACAATACTTGGAAGATAAACGCACGAAAAATATGATAAACTGTGATGTATGGGACATTGGGGCAAAACGAGCTTAATAACTACATACAGAAGTGTCTCACGTCTATAAAACATCTCTCACTGAATTTCTTGGAAAACTCCCTTTCGAATAAGCCCTTAATCTTCTATGTGCGTCGTCTGTGAAAAATGTTATCCTATTTTGAATAAAAAATTACATTAAATGAGCTGTATGACCCCTAAATCCCCTATAATTCAATATTTTTAATGAATTATATGATTATTTGTTATTTTTATTATATCATTGGAAAATATCAACTAAATTAACATTACTACATCATTTCCTTGCTCAGAATTATTGAGTTATATTATTTTATAGGGAATTTGAGCAAAAGGTAAGAAAAAGAGTATCTCCCATCACCTCCTATCTATGATCACATCAAGACTCATAACATATGACTATTCTTGTCTAGTTGTGCTACCGGGTATGGTTTGAAAATGTTTGCATCGGTGCTATTGAAAAGTTTTTAAAAATCGTTTTTAACTCAACAAATAACCAAATAAAACATTTGTGAAATGATTTATTTCATTAATTTTTGTTCAGCAAACATTTATCAATATCTGTTCAACACTTTGGGATAATAATATCACCACTTATCGGTAAATATTACTATCTTTTACAGAATACATGAAAATTGCACATAAAATGCACTTTGATGCTTATTTGACCCCAAAATTCCTTAAATTTCCAACTTATACCAACAAAATATATTTAGTGCCCTTCTGTGGATCCACAGTGAAGAGATAAACACAATTTTAGAACAATGTCTTAAAGATAAAATGACAAATAGTTTAAAAACTCGCGATATATGGGGCATTAGGGCAAAACGAGCTAAATAACTACATACAGAAGCGTCCCACGTCCGTGAAACAACACTCACTGAATTTTTTGCAAAATTCTCTTTCGAATAAGCTCTTGATCTCTTCTATAAGTTGGTCGTGAAGAAAGTTATCAATTTTTTCCACCTTTGAAATCGGATTTCCCCATTGTGCATTGTAACGCACCATTGCAAGTCTAGACCATTGTAATTGCAATCCTTCGTCGATGGCCAGTTGCTTTAACATGGGTGCAAGGCCATACGTTACAGTTTTCAATTGGACAGTACGGATATAATTCCGATAGAAGAGAGGACTGCCTTAACCGTTGGCCCAACGTAGAGAGCTTCAAGCGAGGCTGCTCCCCGACAAGAATCGTCGAATACCACACGTATTTTGATGGTAGTACTGTCTGGGTGATGGTGGGCTACGTGGTGCGACGGAAACCAGCTCCATGTGACTCAACTCTCACTCTTCCAGGAACTCTGTATAAGTGCGACGGAGATGGAGATCTATATCTGCGACAAATCATTTCTCCATGTGTTGGAATCTCCGGAGGGCCGAAGTATACGAATCTCCAAGCATTTACAACTTTTCTTTCTTGAGCGGAGGACGTACGCAAGGCAGTTCATCTGGAGTTAAAGCCTTACCGGCATCAACATTTTCAATCTCCCAAAATCGCTGAAGCTGCGTATCGAGTCTGCCTTCGATACAAATGCGTTTTTGGGGTTTCATTCATTGGCTTTTCTAGCTTTCCACAGACGATGTATCCCAGAACCGTTTTTTGTAGCGAAGGATAACCAGAAGCAACCAATATCTGCTCGTGTTGGAGAAGATCGAAGAACGGAGCAGCTCCAATCAAGATATCCACACCTTGACTGATGTTGAATTGTGGATCTACGAGTGGAAGAAGCCTTGGGATCCTCCAGAGGAGATGTCAAAGTGGTGTCCCGACAGCGAGACGGTAAGCTTCGGCAGCACAAGGCAGTCCAGTTCGGCGTTGAAGGTTTGAAAACGGGAAATGATCGATAGTTTCACAACGTAGCGGACGTTGACGACAGATCGTCCGATGCCACTAACTGGCGAATTTAACTTGGTCCGCTTCACACGAAGCTTTTGGCATAATGCTTCGGGAATAAAACTTGGCTGTGAGCCGCTATCTAACGGGGCTATGTCGTGAACGTATTGGTTGTCTGCATTTTTAACCTTTATCACTGCTGTTAACAGGAAAACCGTTGACTGCCGGATGTTCACTTCTGCACTTCGACAAGAGGTGGAGGGAAAAACGAAATCAATCGACGTAAACGACGAATTTGGAAAATGGTGACCCCGTGACAACTGCGAACGAACCGACGACGTGACAGGTGATGGGGTGACCGCGAGCCCATCCGACGGGGAGCTTTCGATATGATTTGGAACGAAATGCGGCATTTGAGCCAAATTGTTTGCTTCAGAGGAAGAATTTTAGAAAAATATTCTCCCCACTTCAAGTTTACTGGAAATTTACTTCATAAAAAAATCTGTGGACTTCCCTCTTCTTTAGATCTGAGGAAATCCTCTCTCAAAAAATTTGCAAAATTCCTTCTCCGGGAATTCTAAGAAACTCGTATTACAAGAAAACAGAGTTATTCCTTCTCTAGGAATTCTTATGACAGTTGGTTTGTTGTAGGGTCAGCTAGGAAATTCGCACTTCATTAGCTGGTTTCGACAGAGGTCTCTGGGAAAATATTCTGGCCTTCACAAGCTGCTGTGATTTTGGGCTTACTCCTTTTATGTGACACAGATCGTGAAATTCTTTCATTGTGGAACAGAAGGCTTCTGATGGTCCATAACTCAGTAGCAAAGAACGACAGTTCAGACCGCATCGTGCTTTCGTGCTGTGCGGTTCTATTTTCTCTCTTTGCGGAAGGAAGTTTTTAATACTACCCGAAGCTATTTTAATTTCAACAGTGCTTCTCAGCGCTATTTGTACCCACTGATCCCGTTACGATCTTTACAAGGACCCGTGCCTTCGTTTTACGTTGGACTCGTTTGCGGAAGTAAAATTCCGACAAGCGGTGGTAATCCTGCAGGGACACCGTTCTGGGAAAAAACCTCTTAGAAGGTCACGTCTCCACGCTCAGCAATGAGTATTAATAAAAACAAGAGGAAGGGGGAGTCTTTGAATTCTCCACTTCCTTCTAAGAAACAAGGTTTCAAGACCGTCCTGCCAAAGCGCGGAAAAAATAGAAGGAAGCTGGAGAATTCAGATATTCCTTCTAACTCTAATATCGGAAATAATTCTTCTCCTATCGAACTGAGCAATCAGTTCGATTTGATTAATGATGATATTGAGCAAATCGAATCTACCTCTAGCCCAGGTGATTCGATTCATGCGAAAAAGCAAAGGATTCCGCCAATTGTGGTATCTGTTGCAGAGTTTTCTGGCTTTAGGGATGAGATTTTGAGTAACCTTCATGGGATCAAGGTTTCATTTCAGATTGCTAGGAAGGGTGACTGCCGCGTTTTGCCGGGATCCTTTGATGATCGCAAACGTCTTCTTCAGTATTTAACTGAGAAGCGCCATAAATTCTTCACATACGACGACAAAACTGAGCGATCGTTCAAAGTCGTTTTGAAATGTCTCCCTAGTGACGACAAATCACTGGATGAGATTAAAATTGAAATTTCTGAATTACTTGAATTTTCACCAGTCCAAGTAATTAAGATGAAAAAGAAATCTCGCTCTGGTACTTCCCAGAAGGGTATTTCTCAAGAATTTTATTTAGTTCACTTTAACAAAAGTGAACTAAATAATATGAAAAGTTTGGAAAAGGCATGTATTATGTCCGTGTAACATGGGAACATTTCCGCAGGCCTGGGGAAAACCCCACTCAGTGCCGTAAGTGCCAAAAGTGGGGTTACGGAACTAAACATTGGCACATGGATGCTAAATGAATGATTTGTGGTGGAACCTTTCACGCCAATGACGCCGGTCCTGTGAGAGAAGATTCCAATAAGTTTAAATGTGCCAAATGTGGGAGCAATCATAAATCCAATTTCTGGGAATGCCCTTCACGCAAGTTTTGAATTCTCGTGCAAGATTGATGACGGGAAATTCCGATAGGATCCCAGATTCACCAGGTAAACATATTTCAAACGTCGGAGACGAGCCAGCCTCAGGCTGAAAGTCTCCTTAATAAAGACACAAAAAAAAAAAACATTTCAAACGCTCAAAATCCGCAATCATTTGCCGGTCGAGTAATTCATACCCACCACAATCAACGAACAAATTTTGCTCCTACCTCTCAACGGGTAACGAGCAGTTCGTGGAATTCTAATTTTTCAAACACGCTAGGAGGCTAGCATCGCCGCAGGCAGGCAAAATTTTATTTCCGAAAATTTACCGACAATGAATGACTTTCATACCCATTCTTCAACGGGAAATAACGTTCGTTTTGACGACTCAGGTAGCATGTCTGCTTCCGACTTTGATTTTCTTAATTAACAATTGCATCACATGATTGATGCAATGTTCAAAGCAAATACTAAAACTGAAGCAGTTCAGGTTGGTATCAAATTTACTCAAAGAATTGTTATTGGACTTCGTTTTAATGGATCCAAATAATTCTCTGAAAATTTTAAATTGGAATGTTAGTTAGTTATGGATCCTGTACACCTCCGGTGGTGCAAAGGGCCGACTTGAAAGATCTCCATCCTGAGCGATGCCCGGCTATCGCTTTAACCTGTTACCAGGTTAGATTTCGGTCGACTTCTTTTATTTCTTTATTGAGGCTTCGCCGCCATGAGCCTCTGGGTCTGCCTCTGCTGCCTCCCGCTGGGTTCCAGTCTAATGCTTGCTTACAGATTTCGTTTCCGCCCCTACGTAGAGTGTGGCCGACCCAGCCCCACTTCCGATCCCGAATTTCTGTTGTTATCGGCCTCTGGTGACAACGACGATGGAGCTCGTTGTTTGAGATCCAGTTGTGAGGCCACCAGGCCCGAATTATATACCGCAGGCATCTGTTAATGAACACCTGCAGCCGTTGAGTGTTCTCCACTGATACACACCATGTTTCGCTAGCGTATAACAGCACAGATTTCACGTTAGAGTTGAAAATTCGTATTTTGGTGCGTTCACTTATCTGCCTGTTTTTCCAGATATTTCTTAAACTCGCAAAGGCAGCCCTTGCTTTCTTGATCCGTGCGCCTATGTCGATCTTGGTACCGCCGTCTGACGCCATTTGGCTACCAAGATATTGGAAGCTTTCAACATTCTCCACTGGTTGCCCGGCTACTGTGAAACTGGAAGGAGTCACCGTGTTTACATCCAACGATTTGGTTTTGTTGACGTTGATGACTAAACCTGCCGAGGAGGAGCGATCGGCAAGGTCGTTGAGCTTACTCTGCATATCAGAGCGCCGTTGCGCGAGGAGTGCAACGTCATCCGCCAATTCGAAGTCGTTTAGGTGCTCCATGGTTATAGGCTGCCATAACAGCCTGCGGTTTGGTTCACGGTCAATCGCATCTACCAGAATCTCATCGATTACGATGAGGAACAGTAACGGTGATAGAATACATCCTTGCCTCACACCAGCTACGACCCGGATAGGGTCGGACAGGACCCCATTGTGCAGCACTCTACACGAAAAGGCCTCGTACTGTGCTTCGATGAGGCCGATGATTTTCTCAGGAACCCCCTTGCGTCTCAGGGCATATTCTCGTGATTGAGACGGTCGAAAGCTTTTTCGTAGTCAATGAATACCAAGTAAAGGGACTCTTGGAATTCGTTAACCTGCTCCAAAATGATGCGGAGCGTGACAATATGGTCCACACAGGATCTTCCGGCACGGAATCCGGCTTGCTGCCGCCGGAGAGTCGCATCGATCTTCTCCTGAATCCGGGCTAGGATAATTTTGCACAGAACTTTGAGAACGGTACACAGCAACATAATGCCTCGCCAGTTATCGCATACAGTCAGGTCACCCTTTTTGGGCACCTTCACTAAGATACCTTGCATCCAGTCGACCGGGAAAGTTGCGGTGTCCCAGATATTACGAAATAAACGATGCAGTAGTTGAGCGGATGTCATGGGGTCAGCTTTGAGCATCTCGGCTGATATGCGGTCGACCCCTGGGGCTTTATTCGATTTCATGCTTTGGATGGCTGTTTGAATCTCTAGCAGTGATGGAGCTTCGGTATTGACGCGAGTTATACGTCGGATCCTAGGCAGATCATGCCGAAGTGCTCGAACCAGCGTTTCAGCTGGTCAGTTGGGTCGGTTAATAACTGATCATTTGCGTCTTTCACAGGCATCGTTGCATTCATCTTCGCCCCGCTTAAGCGTCGTGAGATATCGTAGAGGAGGCGAATGTCCCCGGTTGCGGCGGCTCTCTCTCCTTCGTCGGCCAGAGAGTCTGCCCACGCTCGCTTGTCCCGTCGACATGAGCGTTTTACTTCCTTCTCAAGAGCCGTGTATCGTTGACGGGCTAAGACTTTGGCTCCTCTGGTTTTCGATCGCTCTATCGCGGCTTTGGCTTCTCTTCGCTCCTCTATCTTCCTCCAGGTCTCATCGGTGATCCATTGTTTTCTCTGGGTGCGTAGTTCGCCCAGATTGTTCTCGCTGGTGGCGATGAAGGCATTCTTGATGGCGGTCCATTGGTCTTCCACGCTGCCACCTTCCGGAATATCTGCAGCACGCGTCTCCAGTTCTTCAACGAAGGACCGTTTCACCGTGGCATCTTCCAGTCGGCGTGTGTTGAATCGTCGTCCAACTCTTTCCTCCTGCCGACGAATCCGCGCAATGCGCAGGCGTATTTCGCCGATGAGGAGGTGATGATCAGACGCGATATCGGCACTACGTTTATTCCGTACATCAAGAAGGCTCCGTTTCCATTTTCGGCTGATGCAGATGTGGTCGATTTGATTTTCTGTAAAGCCGTCACGGGAGACCCACGTGACCTTGTGAACCGGTCGATGAGGGAAGAGCGATCCCCGATCACCATGTCGTTATTACCACAAAATTCTGCGAACAGCTCTCCGTTTTCGCTCATTTCTCCGAGACCATGGCGTCCCATAATGCGCTCATGGTTCGAGTTGTCGGATCCGATCTTCGCATTGAAGTCGCCCAAACAGATCTTGATATCACCCTTCGGAATTCTATCTACGACGGCATTGAGTTGACTGTAGAAGTTCTCTTTGTCTTGCAGATCGGCAGCATCGGTTGGCGCATAACATTGGATTATAGTAAGGTTTCGGACCCGTGTTCTAAATCTGGCAACGATTATCCTTTCACTTATAGGTTCCCACTTCATAAGCGCAGAGTGTGCCTGAGCGCTTAGCAGGAAGCCAACTCCGCGATGCCGGGGAGCGTGTTCACCTCGTAAACCAGAGTATAGCAGAACTTGTCCCGACGGCGTTCTGTGTTCTCCAAAGTTTGGCCAACGGACTTCACTCAGTCCCAGGATCTCAAGCTTCATGCGGCGTGCCTCATTGGCAAGTTGTGCCAATTTACCCTGCTGGGCTAGGGTTAAAACGTTCCATGTTCCTATTCGTGTCCGTTGTTTCGCGCTAAGAGTCGTCGCCGTAAAATCAGTCCGTATTCTTTCATTATCGGATTCTCGAACAAATTGATGTTTCGGGAACAGTAGGTTGTTGGCCCAAGGTTCCCTATCCACCGGGATGGGGCTGCCATCTTAGGTATAGCTTCCGGGAATAGCATTTCATACTCAGCCGCTGGATGCCAGAACAGACGCTGTTGGAGCCGCACCTCCTTGGTGAACAGACGCTCGATCAGTCAGGTCAAATTTGTTTAAAGTCCCACCCAACACCAGGACTAGGCTAGTGCGCTTTGAGCGACACACGGTCGCTTTGATAGGGCCTGCTTGGGGACACATGCAGCTCTTTATATAAGTTCAACAAAGCCCGCTGTCAAACCCCACCACATCCTTGGCAGACCCCATAGTACGCACCCTCTCACTCTAGCTGATGTCAGAAGGACAACAGTGCCCAGGCTGCACTACCAGCTAAGTACGCAACCCTTAGCTGGCGGTCAATTGTCATCGGAAGACCCGTGGAAGCGTGTGTAGCCGGCAAGGAGCGATCCGTCCTTAAAAGCACGTGGCTTAAGCGCCACTCCATTAAGGAGACCACGGCCCAAGTTAATTTGCCCGGATGAGACTCCCCAAAGGGCGAGTCCATTTATTTTCTAGATAGGATTTACGGATCGTTCCAACTGGCTACGAACTAAATCTTGCCAAACGGTATCACCCTAATTATCGCAGCATGCTTTACAGCCACGATGCCACTCAGAGAGACGGTGAGAGCCCACCACATCTAATACACTCTAAGTGTGAGTGCGCCTATCATCATCGGTCGACTCTCTCGGTTCGTCTATTCGTCTCCCACAAAGTTGGAAGCAAAACAACATACTCAGTCAAACTCAACACATAGAGGACGAAACCGAAAACTACAACAGACCGGAATGACGTTAAACGCAATTAATTAATAGCTAGGGACGGCATAATCAAAGCTTTATTCACATGAATGGAACAGTTTATTTGCTTACATTACTGAAGATACACATACTCAGGGGGGGGGGGGGGTGAGATCGCATTGGTTTATGTGTTGGTGTTCGTTCTATTGCCTATCTCTAGCTTGTGTGCGGTTTTCTCTATCCTATCTTCTACTCTCATGTGCTCTGTGCTTTTACATGTTATGTGACGTCACGGATTATCGAAAGTTCAGTTTCTCGTCATTCTGCGCTCCGGGTATTAGGTGGGAATTTATGTGTTGGCGAAAATGGGCTCACGCACGCTTTTCACTGATGACGCCAGACTCGAGCGGTTGGTGGGCTTTCCACTCCAACTCGCGATTCCTCGATTGTGCTTTAATAGCACTTTCACGGGTCCTCAGTCTAAGACTGGCAAAAAATATCCCTCCGCGGCGCCCTCCTCGGACGCCGCACTCCATGCAAAAATAAACTTGGAGACTCACCGATTCGATGCGACTTACTACAGTCGATGACCTACGGGGTAGGGTCGATGCTCCTGGCGATCGCTGCTCAATGAAGCGATGGCGGTTGCTTGCTTTGCCGGCGGTTGGATTAACCGGCTGGTGGACTTCGTCCACGTGGAAGTCCCCAGAGCTCCCTTAGACCAGTATGGTGACGGACCAGTCTACTTCCGACGGGTAGTCAGTGGTCGGGAATTTTCCGTCCGTTGGGGGAACAGGTATCGCGCTTGGGTGCGTGGAAATTCTGCGGGTGAGAAGCCCAAGCCAATATGGCTAGACGAAACAAATAAGCACAGGCACAACTAGCACAATTAGAGCACGATGGATTACCTTCTATCTTGGCTTTGATTTCCACTATCGCACACAATTTCACACCGCACACTTAACTTTAACCTACTGTTGAACGAACAATTATTTAATTAATCAATTACATTTAACGTCACTAATAGGACCTACTTTTGGCAAACGAAACACTAACTAACAAACGCGAACACCTCTAACTTTACGGAAAGTCACGGACGAAATGATCGAGTCTGTGAATCCTCAGATTAAGGAAGGTGGGACTCGGACACAACCGGAAGTACGTCATTTCCCGACCCCTTTGTGTACAGTCGTGACTTTATCGGCACGATTGATAATTTGACAAGATAGTCGCGCTGCTATCCCTTTCCCACCTTATCCAGAAAACAAATGGCTTCGACCTTGGAGAGCTTGGCTGATTGATAGTGCCCGTTTGCATACGTCAAGGGACAAATATGTACAGTTTATTGGCGATTGAAAGACGGAAATGCTTACAATCTACCTTCATTATAATAAACTTTATACAAAATTATTTACACTTTTCCTGACTGCTACATTGCACCAGGGCTATTTTACGAAAATTTGGTTTAAGGAGTTAAACCAAATTTTCGTAGTGGAAAACTGTACAGAAACTTTCATTTTATCATATTTACATTCCCTTAACTCGAGCTTAAACTTAAAGTATTCTATTCATCCGGGTTCCTAACAAATTTACCAAGAAAAAATAATCAAAATTCAACGAAACAAATTATCCAACTATACTTAATTTACAAAAATTATCTACAAAATATTTACAAAACATAGGTCATCCCAATGAAAGATCAACGTTGTTTGACGTTCTCGTAGCGGGTTTGTATACAGACACTTACAAACTCTCAAATCACAACATAATCTTAAACGGCATTACTACTGACACCTCTCAGTCTCAGTAGAAGCCAAACCATAACAACACACCATTGAAGAAAAGCATCGCAATTCTCAATGACAACATACACATAACAGGTACACACCGAGAGACGAACACCAAACCTCACTGTTGGTTTCTTGTCCCATACCGATATGACCGCACATAAACATTACTGTTAACACTGGCAGCACTGCTGGTCACGCTAATGTGACGACCGATACGGCAGGTTGACCCGTTGACAGACCTGTCAGGATGACGGAGGATGACAGGTTGATGAAGGTAACCTGTCTATTATTAATTCGGCTTCTTGCTGTTTATTGAAACGAAACGTGCAGCGAACGGTATCATTTCAGAAAGGTGAACTAATCAAATATTGTTGTTCAGGAAACTTTTATAAAAATTGAATTCATCCTACAGCTAAATACGAGCTAAATACGAGCTAAATATCCTTAACTAAAATTAGTGGTTTGTTCTCTATAAAATCGTGTGAATTCCATGCAATTAGTAAGTGTACTATAGCTATTGTTAAAACTTAACCTAACCTAAAATAATCATGCAGGACACACACGGAACACATATAGTACGGTAGAACTGTCCTTAAAGCTATACGTGCAAACAGATTTATGTAAGTAGAAGTTAAATATTGAAATTACCCTATAACTAACATGCAAAATAAAATTATAGCTAAAGCTACGTTACAACCAACTCTATCAAGCGTTGTAATTTGCTGAACGAGAATCTACTTGTGGCGGACGTTCTTAACCCTACAAACATCGAGAACAAAACTTTAGATAAATCTTCAGCAGTTACGAATAATTCGTCGGTCATGGAAACAAGTAAATCGGTTCCGGACATGCATGAAGATCTTGCTTTGCAACACGCACACACGCTCGACGAACTACGGTCAGATTGCGTAAAGTGCGATCGCCTAAACGGCGAGGAAAGTATGGTGCAGTGTGATATTTGCCAAACCTGGTGGCACTTCACGTGTGCTGGGGTTTCCGATTCGATCGACAACCGTGCCTGGTCATGTGGAAACTGTCAGGTGGACGAAATAGCTAGCATAGCGTCTAAATCACATGCGTCTCACAACTCCGTAAAATCAGGAAACTCAGCCAGATTGAATCTACAGCTTGAGAAGCTGGAAGAGCTCCAAGCAATGCAGAAGAAATTCATCGAAGACAAATATAAGCTACTTGAATCTCAGTTGGAGTTGGAAGAAGAAAACAAAAGTGTTCGTAGTAAAGGCAGCCGATTGAGTAAGCGGTCTAAAATCGATAAGGTTGTTCAATGGGTTAACAGCTGTGCAGAGCAAACAGGAGCCCCGCACGCTCCAATAATCGCGGATGAACATCCCATCTTCTTGCCACCAGCATCCTCCCATCAGATCGGTCCATCTATCGCTACGCCAACTATCGTCGGAGTCCAAACTTCGGTTCAGTGTTCAGACGTCAACCTGCGGAGTCCTCTGAAACATTCTGCTCTGCCTACCCAAAATTGACTACAGTCAAAACGATGGTAGCAGATTCTAAAACAGGTTCGAAACAAAATGTTGTCGAATCCGTGGTTTTAATAAGATCACCGGTACAGTGCCATTAGCTCAATCCACTCCAACTCAAACACAGTCTGATTCATTGGTAGGCGGTTCTGAAGTAGTACTTCCACCGCAATCATCATCATTACCTCAACCACCAGAAGTATGGGCTGCTTCATCGCAACATCATCCAGCATCAATGACAGCCTCCGCGCCGGCAAGGAGAACTTCATCGGTAGCAGCACCGCCGTCGGCACCTGGACCTTCAATGGCGCCACCTCCACCTTCCGCACCTGAACACGCATCTATAGTGCCTCCGCGGTTTGTACAGGTATCGCAATTGCAAACGCCTACACATACCGCCACAGGACTGTCACGACCACACGTAGTGTCGGCTGCGTCGCTACCTGGACGCACATCAACAAATCCTCAGCCACTACCCATGCATCAACCGGTGGCGTCAAACTGGTCTGTGCCAGCATCGGGGTTTGTACCAGCCTCTTACCCCTTCCCTCCCTCCGGACCATCAGGTAGGCCAGATAATAATCCTCTACATGTACCGCAAAATAATAACGATGCCAATATCCAACATCTAATGAAGCAATTTGGTAGTATTGCCTTATCGCCCACGCAATCACCATTGCTTAATGCAAACATAGCCACCTTTGCCCCTCCCCTCGCAGTTAGCCGCCAGGCAAGTTATGCCGCGTGATTTACCCCCTTTTCTGGCAATCCGGCTGATTGGCCAGTATTCATAAACAGTTTTATGAACACTACACTCGCTTGTGGGTACTCTAGCGCCGAAAACCTTTGTCGCCTTCAGCGTAGTTTGAAAGGCGCAGCATACGAAGCTGTTCAAAGCCGTTTGCTTTTGCCTGAATCTGTACCACACATCATAGAAACTCTGCATTTGTTGTATGGGAGGCCTGAGTTGCTAATCTCAGCGCTTCTAGAAAAGGTACGATCAGCCCCTTCACCGAAAGTGGATAGATTCCAAACCATTATTGATTTTGGAATGTCTATACAAAGTCTCTGTGACCATTTAGAAGTTGCTGGTCAATCCGTCCATCTGTCAAACCCTACCCTCCTCGCGGAACTCGTTGCTAAACTACCACCACATCTACAAATGGAATGGGGCTCATATCTCCAGGGATTTTCGGAAGTGAATCTAAAAACGTTTGGAAGTTTTATGTCCAGTGTAGTGAAAGCAGTGAGCAAAGTGACCGTGTACGCCAGCAGCAGTGTAAGACCGAGTGCTCCAACGAAGAACAATTCTAGGGCAAGAGGAAATATCATTGCGCACCACAGTGAACCTAAAATCAGAGCCGAAATCAACGCGGTGGAAGCCAAGGCGTGTCTGGCTTGCAAGAAAATTGGTCATCGTATCCAGGAATGCCAAGCGTTCAAATCTCTCTCGGTGGATGGACGTTGGAAGTTTGTACAATCCAGTGCACTTTGCAGAAATTGTTTGAATTCTCACGGCAGAAGAAGTTGTAGAAAACCAGCACCTGCGGTACAAACGGTTGCGATTTTCGCCATCATCCACTGCTACACTCGTCGCGCGGCATTTCGGTTGTGAAGACACCATCAGTGATGAACATTGCGGAGAACCAGACTCACCGACAAGTGAAACAGTCCCTGCTCTTTAGGATTGTGCCGGTTACCTTGCATGGACCAAAAGGAAAGTGAATACCTTCGCCTTTCTCGACGATGGGTCGTCCTTGACACTTATTGAGGATAGCCTGGCGAAGAAACTTGGTGTTAATGGTGTTAAGGCGCCACTATGTTTGCTGTGGACGGGGAATATGACTAGAACGGAGAATGATTCGAAGCAGTTGTCGTTAATCGTTTCGTCGACTGATGGGAGAAAGTATTCACTGGAAGAAGTTCAAACCGTTAAGGAGCTTTCATTACCTACGCAAACACTTTCGTACGATCAGTTGTCGAAGCAGTACGGCCATCTCAAGGGACTGCCGGTGGCGAGCTACACCAAAGCAGTTCCAAAACTGCTGATCGGAGTTAACAACCTGGAGTTGATGGTCCCATTGAAGACGCGAGAAGGAATTAAACGCGAACCAGTGGCTGTGAAAACAAGATTAGGTTGGTGCATATATGGTGGTTCAGCGGACTACAGTCAGATGGCGTCGATCAACTACCATGCCTGTGGGTGTGTCGCCGATCAAACGCTGCACGATCTCGTCAAAGATTTCTTCACCACGGACGAAGTTGGAACGAAACCACTAGCACCACTTGTGTCGGATGAAGAGAAGCGTGCACAACGAATACTAGAGGAGTCAACTGTCCGGGTAGGCGACCACTTCGAGACCGGCCTTCTGTGGAAATTCGACCACATAGAGCTCCCCGAAAGCTATAACATGGCTCTGCGGCGGCTTGAGTGCCTGGAAAGACGTATGAACCGGAATCCAGAACTGAAGCAAGCATTACAACAACAACTGGAAGACTACCAACAGAAAGGCTATGCCCATCGCGCAACCAAAGAAGAACTAGCTAACGGCGACATGCGCCGTGTGTGGTATCTACCGCTAGGAGCAGTTGTTAACCCTCGTAAACCGGGAAAGGTTCGCATGATATGGGATGCAAGAGCGGCAGTCAATGGTATCTCACTAAATTCAGTGCTGCTAAAAGGTCCGGATCAGCTGACCTCGCTTCCCGGTGTACTATTGCGCTTTCGTCAGTTTAATGTTGGAGTTTCTTCAGATATAAAGGAAATGTTCCATCAAATCTACATACGGAAAGAAGACCGCCACTCTCAACGATTCCTTTGGCGCAACGATCCTTCCGACGTACCAGAGGTGTATTTCATGAATGTAGCCACCTTTGGTTCAACTTGCTCCCCAGCGGCAGCCCAATATGTGAAAAACAAAAACGCCAAAGATTACCAAGAATTGTATCCCCGAGCGGTCGAAGGCATTCTTAACAACCACTACGTGGACGATTCGCTAGAGAGCTATGAATCTATTCACGAAGCTATCGAAATCTCCCAACAAATGCGTTTCGTTCACCAGCAAGCCGGTTCCGAACTGAGGAATTGGCTATCGAACAGCAGTGACCTCTTGATTGCTTTGGGAGTATCTATGGATTCATCCAAACAAGATAAGGCTTTTACTACTGACAAACAAACAAACTATGATCGGGTTCTCGGGCTCTTGTGGTTAACGCAGGAAGACGCCTTCAGTTTCTCAACTGAAATGAAACCTGAAATCGCTAATTCGTTAAGAGACGATGAACGTCCTACAAAAAGACAGATGTTGAAGTGTCTGATGTCGCTCTTTGACCCACTCGGCCTACTGAGCCTCTTCGTGGTACATGGCAAAATCTTGCTGCAAGAAGTATGGAGAGAAGGGATACAATGGGACGAAAAAGTGAATGACGGTCTGCATCAAAGGTGGAAAAATTGGACAAACCTGATCAAGGATGTCGCAAGCCTTAAGATCCCTCGCTGCTACTTCCCAGGTGCTACCAAAGAGCGGTACCGAAATCTCCAACTGCACATATTTGTGGATGCCAGCGAATCTGCGTATTGCGCAGTAGTCTACTTTCGCACTTCGAACTCCGACGGTTTCCCCGAGTGTGCACTTGTCTCGGCGAAAACAAAGGTGGCCCCGCTAAAGACTGTTTCAATACCTCGCTTGGAGCTGCTAGCCGCAGTGCTCGGTGCTCGTCTCTCACAGTTCGTCGAAGAAAACCACACACTGAAAGTTACACGAAAAGTCTTCTGGAGCGACTCCGCAACAGTTCTTTCCTGGCTGCGAGCTAATCATCGCAGATATAAACAATTTGTAGCCTGCAGAATAGGAGAATTAATTACGACCACCGATGTCGAGGACTGGCGTTGGGTTCCCTCCAAAGAAAATCCAGCCGACATTGCCACGAAGTGGGGAAATGGCCCAGACCTAAAAGCAAACAGTGCCTGGTTCAAGGGACCAGCGTTCCTTCAACTAGCGGAATCAGAGTGGCCAGTACAACGAACGTTGACGTCACCTACCGAAGAAGAGCTACGTCCATGCTTCGTTCATGGGACAGTTCAAACTACTGGAGGTTTGATGGAACTAGATAGATTTTCTCAACTGAAACGTGCTATACGGTCCATTGCCTACGTGTACCGATTCATAAGCAACATCAAGAAGAAGCTAGCAAGACAGGAGTTATTCGTAGGTCCATTATCCTCAGAAGAGCTACGAAAGGGAGAAAGTCTACTAATCCGCGAGACACAGTGGCAATGCTTCCCAGATGAGATGGTGATCTTGAAAAGCAACCAGACGAAACCTCCAAATGAGCGAATCTATGTGGGAAAAAGCAGCGCTCTCTATCAGCTATGTCCAATCTTAGACGAACAAGGCATCATTCGAATGGATAGTAGAATAGCGGAGGCTCCAAATGTCGGAAAGGAGATGAAGTTTCCAGTAATCCTTCCTAGAAGTCACAAGTTCACTACCTTGCTGCTGGAATATTATCACCGTAAGTACCGACACGGTAACACCGAAACTGTCGTGAACGAAGTTCGTCAGCTGTATTATGTTCCGAGACTTAGAAGGGCGATTAACAGCGTGGCCAAAGCGTGCCAGTGGTGTCGCGTGTACAAGAGCTTACCGCAGATTCCCCGCATGGCGCCGCTCCCGTTAGCCAGGATGGCGTCATTCGCCAGACCCTTTACGTATACTGGCCTGGACTTTTTTGGACCGTTGACGGTGAAGGTAGGTAGAAGCAGCGCTAAACGCTGGATAGCCGTTTTCACGTGTTTGACAATACGGGCAGTGCACATCGAGGTGGCTCATAATCTCACTACGGACTCGTGCGTCAAATGTATTCGACGCTTCATCTGCCGCCGAGGTGCACCTGCCGAGATCTATTCAGACAACGGCACGAATTTTGTAGAGCCGCTAGACTACTGAAGGAGCAAATTGAGGACCTGGCCGTAACTTTCACTGGGACCACTACCAATTGGGTATTCAATCCGCCTGGAACTCCGCACATGGGTGGAGCCTGGGAGCGGATGGTCCGCTCTATCAAAGTGGCGGTGGAGACGTCGTACAACAACCATCGCAAGCTGGATGACGAAGCGTTGATTACATTCATGGTGGAAGCCGAAGCTATCGTTAATACACGACCACTAACGTATTTGCCACTAACGTCGGACGAGGCGAGGCACTCACACCGAACCATTTCTTGCTGGGAAACTCGTGTGGCGTTCGGCAACCAGTGGTCGAGGCAACCGATGCAGCGCAAGGTATACGGTCGTCATGGCATCAAGTACAGCACCAGCTGGATGTGTTTTGGAGAAGATGGATCATGGAGTACCTTCCCACACTGACTAAGAGGCCAAAGTGGTGTGGTGAAGCAAAACCTTTAACGGAGGGTCAGTTAGTGCTGGTAGTTGGAGACGGGAAACGAAACGAATGGATAAGAGGCAGGGTGGTTAAAGCGATTCCCGGGGCGGATGGGAGAATTAGGCAGGCTATGGTTCAAACTGCGAGGGGTCTTGTGCGTAGGCCAGTGGCTAGACTAGCGGTACTTGAGGTGGTTGAAGTTGGTAAGACTGGACCTGGTGGCCAGTATTACGGGGGAGAGGATGTTAACACTGGCAGCACTGCTGGTCACGCTAATGTGACGACCGATACGGCAGGTTGACCCGTTGACAGACCTGTCAGGATGACGGAGGATGACAGGTTGATGAAGGTAACCTGTCTATTATTAATTCGGCTTCTTGCTGTTTATTGAAACGAAACGTGCAGCGAACGGTATCATTTCAGAAAGGTGAACTAATCAAATATTGTTGTTCAGGAAACTTTTATAAAAATTGAATTCATCCTACAGCTAAATACGAGCTAAATACGAGCTAAATATCCTTAACTAAAATTAGTGGTTTGTTCTCTATAAAATCGTGTGAATTCCATGCAATTAGTAAGTGTACTATAGCTATTGTTAAAACTTAACCTAACCTAAAATAATCATGCAGGACACACACGGAACACATATAGTACGGTAGAACTGTCCTTAAAGCTATACATGCAAACAGATTTATGTAAGTAGAAGAAGTTAAATATTGAAATTACCCTATAACTAACATGCAAAAATAAAATTATAGCTAAAGCTACGTTACAACCAACTCTATCAAGCGTTGTAATTTGCTGAACGAGAATCTACTTGTGGCGGACGTTCTTAACCCTACAAACATCGAGAACAATTACCTCAACAAAACGGGTTCATTCAGATTCGAAACTACACCATTCCTTTTCGTTGGTTTTGCGCTTCTCTTCTGAATTCACCGAAACTGCCTTGCCTAACAGATACTACCAAGCCTGATACCTGGTGTCCTCGTATCTGTGTAGGGCGAGACGTAAACATAAATCACATAAACACTCACCACACATATTAGCACACCAGAGAGTACTCTAGCTCTCGCTAACACATGCGTAAGA
Source organism: Armigeres subalbatus (assembly GCF_024139115.2). NCBI lineage: Eukaryota > Metazoa > Arthropoda > Insecta > Diptera > Culicidae > Armigeres > Armigeres subalbatus. The sequence continues at coordinate 56,018 of NW_026942165.1, forward strand.
AACATAAATTCTCCCAAATAATCATTCTAATAACATTTCAAACGCCGAGGCTTTTCCCCAGCTCTGCAGAAATATTATTCAATGAAAAAGAAACTGGACCACTCTATTACTTCTCTCAGAGAGAAACTCTCTAAACACTCACGACACTCATACACTGATACACTCACCCACTAAGAGAAACGTCAAAACAAAAATAAACATTGAAAAGTGCAGTGAAAAACGGCAGTTTCGTGGACGTTTTAGGTAAATTTTCTTAATGTTACGGACGGAAAATTTGTTCAGTATGCAGAAACTGACTGAATGTAGTTCTTTAAAGCGTAAGTAACTATACTTTCCCTTTTTCTCTGTGATGCAGTTTGACTACGACGGATACAAGAAACATCAACGACGGATGTTTTGTGAGGGTATTTTTGTCGACCTTCCTTTGAAGACCACCTCAACGGCTGGATGAGGCAGCTTTAGAGAGTCGAAAAACAGAGAAGTGTCTTTCCAATCGCTAGGTAAGAGTGTGAATGAATACTAATAATTTGTTTTGTTTTAGGTACTACAGGACGGAAAGATGGACGACTTCATACTGCGGGGCGATTTCGAACAATCGGTTCGAAAACTACACAGACCACAAAAACTTCTATAATACATTGCATTTGTCAAATAAAAAGACTAATTTTAAGTACTAACATAGACTTAAACTACCTTTGTGAACTACCTACTAACTTTATTTACAAAAATGCGGAAAAAAAAACTCGATTTGTCCAATTCCAGCATTATTTAGAAAAATATTTATGAATTGACCTTATCCCTCCCACTTTTGAGCAGTACGTTTTGGTTTCCTAGAACAGGATTGTTTACGTTTCGAAGATGTTGTGTTTTCGCTCGATTAACTCGGGTTGCTCAACATCGTTTTTCTTTACAGAAAACTTCTGAGTCTTTTTGTTCGATCAACGTCTGCTTTTCCCCATTGTCAGACTCACGATTTAAACTTTCCCTTATGGGTACTGCTCGTCATCACGCTACGGCTCTGAGCTTCTGTTTATAAGGTCATCGCCCGGGAACTATCCCAGGGCTCTCTCTTACTTCCAGTCGAGGGGAACACGAAAACTACAACAACTTCTTAGACAATTCTTTTCTTGAATAACCAATTCTTTCTCCAGCACATTGCAAAGCCTCTTCTTGGACTGAATGGCAGTCCAAGGATGCCCCTAGTAAGTAAAAGGTTTTGTAGGGGCTGCGACTGACCCGAAGGTCAGCGCTAGACTTTGCAATGGTGAATCATATTTTGTTATCCGGAGCACAGCTTCAACGGAGTAATAGTAACTCTTGGGTACCACCCAAGAGCATCATAGCTGGAGAGGGTTACTTTAATTTTGTGAGACCAGGGCTAGCACTGGCTCGTTTTCGCTGCCTGAGACAGGTACATAGCTGAATACGGAAAATACTAAGAAGAGAGTTGGAGACTCCTGATGGATAAGATTTTCAAAATCCATATCCTCCATCTCTCAAAAGTTACTGCCCATTCCCTCAGCCATCCATCATCAACATTCCACGTAGTTTCTATCCGCCTTATTCTGACTTCCTTTTTCTTTTTATTTATGTCCTTCCTTCTCCTCCCTTTCTCTCGGTTCCTTATTGTGCTGAGCGATTTTGCTTTCTTTCTAAAGGTCCTACCAGACTTGTAGGTCGCCTTAATTTCCCTAGGGTGCCCAGCATACTTTGGGTCTTCACCCTCAATGTTGTCCACACCGTCTGGAATCGATAATTTCTTATCGGTTCCAACAGAAATTTTAACTTCCTCGCTATCTTTTTCTTTTCCTGGAATCTCGAGCTGGGTGGAACCCTGATACGGAGACGCAATAGTAGAATTCATCGAATTAGTTCCCAGCTGCCAAGCCAAATGAACCTGGTCCTTTCCCTGTTCCTGTTTCTGGTGTACTAACTTTTCTGTAACCTCCTCTAATTCGTTTTTCTTTTTCTTCGCTTCTTCGTCTTTCTTTTCGTTTTCCATTCTACGCAACCATCCAATACAATCTCTAATAACGTGATCGAAACTCTCGCAATACCAACACGCTGGCAATTTTTCCTCGTATAGATTTAATCTTCTCCATCTCTCTACAACTTGTATCTGGAATTTAAGTTCAGCAACTTTGGCCTCCAGAACCCTAACCCTTTCTTTACTCTGCTCGTCTTCTTCTTCCATTTCATACCCTGTTTCTGTTTCCGTCATTTTCATTCTATACTCTACACCGAACCACAACAAAACGACTTAATACGCAATACTACAATAACTACACGTTCCATACTATCAAACAATATCCCAAAATTTCCGTATTTCCGTAACAAATGCCAAAGCTGACGAACCATAAATACGTATCCACAAACTTTACAATTTCCACACTGCATCAACTCAATACTTTCCCAAACTTTATATCTTCCTCAAAATTCCCAAATATTCAACAAAACATAATAACACTCAAAGACTTTCCACAAACTATCAATATCGGCAGAAATAATATCTACATACCGAAAACTTAACGCAATGACCTAAAAAATATTCCATAAAACTAACATAAATCTAGAAACATATTTTACATTAAGAAATTCATCAAAAATTCATCAATCAATTACCGAAAACCTGCAGTTGGGCGCCATTTTGTAGCCGGCAAGGAGCGATCCGTCCTTAAAAGCACGTGGCTTAAGCGCCACTCCATTAAGGAGACCACGGCCCAAGTTAATTTGCCCGGATGAGACTCCCAAAGGGCGAGTCCATTTATTTTCCAGATAGGATTTACGGATCGTTCCAACTGGCTACGAACTAAATCTTGCCAAACGGTATCACCCTAATTATCGCAGCATGCTTTACAGCCACGATGCCACTCAGAGAGACGGTGAGAGCCCACCACATCTAATACACTCTAAGTGTGAGTGCGCCTATCATCATCGGTCGACTCTCTCGGTTCGTCTATTCGTCTCCCACAAAGTTGGAAGCAAAACAACATACTCAGTCAAACTCAACACATAGAGGACGAAACCGAAAACTACAACAGACCGGAATGACGTTAAACGCAATTAATTAATAGCTAGGGACGGCATAATCAAAGCTTTATTCACATGAATGGAACAGTTTATTTGCTTACATTACTGAAGATACACATGCTCATGGGGGGGTTAGATCGCATTGGTTTATGTGTTGGTGTTCGTTCTATTGCCTATCTCTAGCTTGTGTGCGGTTTTCTCTATCCTATCTTCTACTCTCATGTGCTCTGTGCTTTTACATGTTATGTGACGTCACGGATTATCGAAAGTTCCTGTATTGGAACTTGTGAGGACCAGAGCTATGTTAGGCGCCCCTTCCCGGATGTCAACTCACCATTTCGCAGCCCTTAAATTGGAATGCCCGCTCTTTAAAGGATAAGAAAGATAATCAACTTCCTATCAGTTCATAATGTGCACATTGCCATTATAACTGAAACATATTTAAAACCTGGTCTTTTCATCAAAAGAGATCCAAATTATTTTATTTACCGAAATGATCGTCTTGACAGCGCCTGTGGTGGGGTCGCCATTGTCATTAATAGACGTATAAAACATAAATTATATTCTTCGTTTGAAACCAAAGTTTTCGAAACCTTGAGAGTTTCTGTTGAAACAAATTTTGGACAATTCTCTTTTATTGCAGCCTACTTGCCTTTTCAATGCAATGGGCAGCAAAAGAATTTGTTAAAAGCTGATCTTCAAATTCTGACTCGCAACAAATCAAAATTCTTCGTAATTGGTGACTTCAATGCCAAACACCGTTCATGGAATAATGCGCAAAGCAATTCTAACGGCAAAATTTTATTTGAAGATTGTTCTGCGGGATATTATACTATTTAATATCCCAATGACCCAACTTGTTTTTCATCCACTCGAAATCCTTCGACAATTGATTTGGTTTTAACGGATTCAAGTTAGCTGTGTGCTCAATTGGTAACTGATGCTGACTTTGACTCTGATCACCTTCCTGTGACATTTGAAATCTCACAAGAAGCCATTTATAATCCAATCAGCTCTACTTTTAATTATCATAGAGCTGATTGGGATTTATATAAAACGTTTATCGATAGGAATTTTGATGTTGATATTCCTCTCGATACCAAAAGTGATATTGATAATGCTCTCGTATCTTTGACAAATTTAATTGTCGAAGCCAGAGGCATTGCAATTCCTAAATGTGAAATTAAATTCAACTCCATTATTATTGACGACGATCTTCAGCTACTGATCTGTCTTAAAAATGTGAGGCGAAGGCAATACCAAAGAACTCGCGATCCCGCGTTGAAAGTTATTTGGCGAGATTTGCAAAATGAAATAATAAAATAAACGTTTCGCTATTCTGAGAAATACTAACTTTGAGAATAATGTCTCGAAGTTGGATCCCAGTTCGAAACCCTTTTGGAAATTGACGAAAATTCTTAAAAAACCTCAAAAGCCAATTCCAGCGCTTAAAGAGGGAAATAAAATTTTATTAACAAATGGCGAAAAGGCTCAAAAACTTGCTCAGCGGTTCGAGAGTGCCCATAATTTTAGTCTAGGTCTCACTACTCCAATTGAAGATCAGGTTACACGAAGCTTCGAAGACATTCTCAACCAAGATAATGTTTTCAATTGGCATACTTCCCAGATAAATGGAAAAACGCCAAAGTTGTTCCTATTTTGAAGCCGGACAAAAATCCAGCTGAGGCTTCTAGTTATCGCCCAATCAGTTTGCTTTCTTCAATAAGCAAACTGTTTGAAAAGATTATTTTAAATAGAATGATGGTTCATATTAATGACAATTCTATTTTTGCTGATGAGCAATTTGGTTTTCGCCATGGGCATTCAACCACTCATCAGTTATTAAGAGTTACGAACTTAATTCGGCTCAACAAATCTGAAGGATATTCGACTGGAGTTGCTCTTCTTGATATAGAGAAAGCATTTGACAGTGTGTGTGGCATGAAAGGTTTGATTGTAAAATTGATGAATTTAAATTTTCCTCTGTACATTATTAAACTGATCCAAAATTATTTATCAGATCGCTCACTGCAGGTAAACTATCAGAATTCTAAATCTGATAGATTACCTGTAAGGGCTAGTGTCCCCAAGGCAGCATACTGGGGCCCATTTTGTATAACATTTTACTTCTGACTTACCTGATTTACCACCAGGGTGTCAAAATCTTTGTTTGCAGATGACACAGGTCTCTCAGCCAAAGGGCGAAGCCTTCGTGTCATTGTAGTAGATTGCAAAAAAGTTTGGATATTTTTCTCCACTTACTTGCAAAATGGAAAATTTCCCCGAATGCTTCCAAAACTCAGCTTATAATTTTCCCACATAAGCCGAGAGCTTCTTATTTGAAACCTTCTAGGAGACATATTGTCACTATGAATGGGGTTCCAATTAATGGGTCTAGCGAAGCTAAATATTTAGGACTTCTGCTAGATCAAAAATTAACTTTTAAAAATCACATTGAAGGTCTTCAAGCCAAATGTAACAAATATATTAAGTGTCTATATCCACTTATAAACAGAAAATCAAAACTTTGTCTTAAGAACAAACTTTTGATTTACAAACAAATTTTTAGACCTGCCATGTTGTATGCTGTGCCAATATGGACTAGTTGCTGCAATACCAGAAAGAAGGCACTTCAGAGGATTCAAAATAAAATTCTGAAAATGATTCTGAAGTTGCCTCCGTGGTATAGTACCAATGAACTTCATAGAATTTCTAATATTGAGACATTGCAACAAATGTCCATCAAAATAATTTCCAATTTTAGACAAAAATCGTTGCAATCTTCTATTGCAACGATTAACTCCTTGTACCCTTAGTATAAAATAGGTTAAGATTAGTTTAAGTTGAAAACATTGTAATTCCTACATGGTTCAATTCAACCAGAGGAAAAAATCTAACTGCCAGAGGCAATTGAAATGTATTAATAATAACTAAAAATATAACATAGCAAATAAGGATGATAGTGTTAAGAAAACACGGAACACCTAGTCTAAGAGATGAATGCATGTATTAGATAATTAGCAAATAAAATTAGTTAAAAAAACCTTTCGATACTATTATGTTTGTCACGTAGTTTGGTTCAGCACGGAAAATTACGCATTTAGAGAGCAACTTTGTGGCCCAAGGTAAAAATCACTTCAAAGAGATAAGGGGTGTTTTAGAAGATTGTGATGTGATCTATATGCAACATTTTATACTTGTTTTCACTTTTAGGATCATTTTGCGTTTTTTTCTCAATATTTTTGCATCAAATTTCAGATGTCTCAATAGTACGTGTTACCTTGGTGTTACCTTTTAATCATGACGCTTTGCCCTTTTAATGGGAGTTCGTTTAACGTACGAGAAAAAAAAAACAAACTCCAACAAACTTCGTGTTTCAATATGCTGTTTTAAAATCCCAACCGTATGATACATTGAGTGTGCACAGTTTATTTCCAAACCGTACAGCTACAAAACGGATAAATTCATAAAATTGTTTCCAGTCATTGCCTCCTTCCGCCCGCCGGCTGAGGATATAAACATTATGGAAACCCACGGAGGAGGGCAAGGGCAATTAAATCAACAATGTACTGAGAGGCACACCCCTTTCGCCGTCGCATCCGCTCCATCCCGACCATGTTCGTCAGCCATTGGCTCCACACCGCAAAGCTGCATCTCCTCCGGTACTCATGTGTACTCTACACTCAGGCCGTATATGTCGGTAATGTATTCCATTGCGGTCTGGGAAAAATATGGAGAACAGATGGGAAAATAAATTAGATATGGGCCGTATAATTCCTAGGAACGACCAGAATCATGTCAATCGAGTTTCGGGTAAGGCGGAACGGTGTTGGCCGGAAGGTTGAACAACCAACGGAATGGTCGAAGGTCGAGAAAAACAAACGTCGATTGGGTAGCTGCAAGCTAACAGATTGTTTTCGCTGGTGACGATGGATATTTTCTTGATGGCAGTCCGTTTGTCTCTTAAGCTGCCACATTTTAGAAAATCTACAGCATGGTCCTGTAGTCCTTAAATGTCATCTTCTTGTCAGCGTATGTGTACTTTTTATTTCACGAACTCAAATTGAACTTAAAAACTGCAGCTCAAAACTGAAAGTCTCCGATCAATATGGCGTTGTTACCATAGAACTCTCTGGCAATTCTCCGTTTTCGTTCCTTCATCGGATTTCCATTTTGAAAAAAACAGCAGCTTGTAAGCTCAATGTTTACTCACCTATAGTTAGAAATATCAAATATAGGTTGTTTCCTAGCAGATAATCCCATAAAGAAATTTAGGAAAAAACATCACGGCTGTTTGTTCAGTATTTTGACGGGAGCAAGTTCAGAACAACCTGTCGTCGAAGCATGCTAATAAAGTCTTTCCATATGCGTATCCGTATACAAAGCACGAAATCTTTAAGTCTGAAAGTGCTTATAAAGTGGGAAAGCAGAACATAGTTCGATTATTGTCGACCTAACTAAAGCGTGATACGTGCTATAATACTGTGCTAAACTTGTGTTTAAGTGAAAAAGTGAAGATAGAACCGGCTACAGTATTCTAAGGTTTATCACACAGTGATTCCGCTGATTGTTCGGTACAGCAAGTACAGCCATCTGGCCGTAACATTGGTCCTTCGAGCCGTATCAAAGGATAGCCCTATCAGAAGATATCAAGTGAAATGCTAGAACCAAGTGACCACTGAAAGTCGGCACAGAAGCCCTTAAGGTCACTCCTGACGGAATCCAAGATTAAAAGTTCTCGCGTTTTCGGGGGCACACCACTCGATACGGAAGCAACGCACAACTGTCATTTTTATTATTTCACGCATGCTGCGACGCAGCAAAGCTAAATCAACAAAAATGACAGTTGTGCGCCGCCTCTGAATCGAGTGGTGTGCCCCCGAAAACGCGAGCACTTTTAATCTTGGATTCCATCAGGAGTGACCTTAAAGTGCGCCATAGTGACTTGAAAATTGCGCCGATCTAAGTGTGGAAGCCTCATGCGCGCCAGATTCCAATTGTGCGACCATCGAATAGTGCAGAATCTCTTTCTCTTTCGTTCTTCACGCAATTTGACATTTAGTCGCCTTGTTGTTTACTAATTTCTTTGTAATGCGAAAGAGACAAAGCAGTCCATGCAGTGCCCTATAGCCACCGTTCAATTTTGTATCTGAAAATCGACACTGAACAAGCTTTGTAGCTGAGCGTGGCTTGGGTATAAGCAGAAGAGGCAAAGTTCACGACGTAATCCACGTAAATCGTCCGCGCATCAATGCAACAATGCCGGGCAAAATGCGTGATAAAAAGCTAACCGACTTGAACGTAGTGTGGAAAAGGCTGATACGCAGGATCACAACCAAAGAGTGCAAATTTATCTTCCCAAGTTCCTTGAGGATTTCTTAAAGTGGCTATCCTTTTGGGACATCTTCACGTCAATGGTGCACTCGAACGCCGCCATTCCAACTGTTGCCAAGCTGCCGGACCTGATCCAGTACTTCGAAAGAGAAGCACGTAAACCGTTCGAGACCGTAGACATTGAAGCCAATAACTACGGTGCGGTGCCCTGCTGAAATCGTCGCTTTCTCATGGTACAGCTTCTCCGTAGCATCTGTGACCTACCGGCGATCAATTCATCAAGGACCTGCACAACCGCCATATGAAGGCCCTCGTCAAGCTAAATGAACCCAACCCATCACTGTCTGTAATGCTGGGTAGACACTTTTTGTGGTGCATTACGGAGTAAGATCTACCACAACGTGCTCTAGTTCCCATTTTTGCGCAGTTTTGGATGGAGTCAATGGAGTAAATTATAAAAACGTAACTCAACCTTAGGCTGGTTTTTGAAGCCGACGACATAAATCTCCAAGCTCCAGAGCGCTGATTATTTAGGAAAGAAGCGGATACGAATTTGGTGGATCTGCTGAACCCTCTGACTGATTAGAGCTCTGTGTAAAGGTGAGATTCGAAAATGCCAAACGCAATGAAATCAGATCTCTATACAAAAACGAATTCGGAACTCATAAGAAGAAGCAAAAATATGTTTGAACTTCAGTACCAATGCATGGTCAAAATCAGTATTATCCCGCTTATTGTTGAGCCGAAACTGATTGAGGGGCGCGCCTTTGAGAGTTGGTGTAAGCCATTTTTCGAAGGGTATAAATAGCGGTACCTCAATCTAAAGAGGCCACACATTAGGTTTTAGAAAAATCTGACTAAAAAACGACTACTTCTTGTCTTCTCAATAGAAATGGAGCAGAGAGACATGCACTAAACAAATAACACGGGTATATTAAAAAGTTCAATGAAATGGACGCAGTGGCTCAACCCGAACAAAAAAACATCCGATAGCAAATCAAACGTTCCGTGTACGTCTAAATTTTCCTGTCGAACGTGCCGCGATCGCCACCATACGTTGCTGCACGACCTCACCCAGACTGTTGTTATGTCGAAACCCATTGACGTGATGTCCAATAACCTTCAAATTTATTACCAAAATGCAGGCGGCATCAATTCCAATGTCCTGGATTACCACCTGGCCACTTCGGCCCAATGTTATGACGTGATCGTGTTAACGGAAACCTGGCTCGATAGTCGCACACTCTCTAATCAAGTATTCGATTCTGGTTACGAGGTACACCGCTGCGATCGTAGTTCACGAAACAGCAGAAAGTCTTCCGGTGGTGGTGTTTTAATCGCAGTAAGATGTGGTTTGAAGGCTAGAGTCATCGAAAATTCTGAATGGGAACGCTTGGAGCAGATCTGGGTGACCATCGTCCTGCAAGATCACCTCCTTCATATTTGCGCTGTTTACATTCCTCCTGACAGAACTAGAGATCTGGTTTACATCGATACTCATTGCCACTCTGTTTCATCTATAGTGGAAAAAATGGCATCAAACGACGAAGTTATTGTTCTAGGAGATTTCAATTTACCCGGTGTCTCATGGAAACCATCTCACAATGGGTTTCTTTATCTCGACGGCGAACATTCCATTCCGACTCATTCAAGCTAATCGGCAGCTACAGCGCGGCGACGCTAGTTCAAGTTAATCACGTCGTAAACGAAAATCTACGCAGTTTGGCCCTATGTTTTGTGAGTGCCAGAGACGTCGCTCCAGGCATCTACATGGCCCCTGCTTCTTTGGTCAAACTCGTCCCGCATCATCCACCTTTAGTTGTCTCTATTCCGGAGAACTTGGAAAATCACTTCGATGATTTTCCTGTTCCCGTAGCGTACGACTTCCGGAAAACTGACCAGGACAGTATTGTCGAAGTGTTGGGCAATATGGACTGGAATTCGATATTCTCCAACTACATCAAGAATGCTGCTCTTACTTTGTCGCAATTTTTGGCCTACGTAATCGGAAGGCACGTTGCTAAAAAGATCATCAATAGTGATTCTCATCCCTCCTGGCAAACAAAGGAGTTTAGAAAACTGAAATCCACCAAAAGAGCTGCTCTTAGGAAATACACGAAACATCGTACACTTCTACTTAAATCCTACTATGTGAGATTGAATTATGATTATAAGCGACTCAGTCGTTTATGCTACTCGCAATACCTAAGAAACGTGCAATCGAAGCTTAAAACGCATCCGAAGACTTTTTGGAATTTTGTGAACAAACAACGGAAAGAATCTGGTCTTCCTTCGACAATGACGTTACACGGTGAGGCCGCTTCAACTCCTAAGGACATTTGCCGTCTTTTTTCGTTGAAGTTCTCTGACGTTTTCATCGACGAGCAGCTGTCCGACGCCGAAGTTACTCTCGCAGCGAATAACGTCCCACTGTTCGGCCAAGCACTGAGCAATATCGACATCGACGCCGAAATGATCTCGACTGCAGCTTCACGACTCAAGCCTTCATTTAACCGCTGGCCCCGAAAGGTGTCCCCTCTGCATTCCTAAAGAAACACATTTATTGTTTGTTAACACCTCTGCTTGCTCTGTTTAGGCTATATAACTCCAATGGTCACTATCCTTCATGCTGTAAGACTACTAACGTGTTTCCTGTTCACAAAAAGAGAAACAGACGAGACGTGGATAACTACAAAGGAATAATGTCTCTCCATTTTAAAGCTGTTCGAACTTGTAATCATGGAACCTCTGCTTTCTCACTGCAAACATTATTTGTCCGAAGACCAATATGGGTTTACGATCGGCCGCTCTACCACTTCTAACTTGTTCTGCGTCACTTCATATATTACGAAATGCATGAATGACAGGGCGCAAAAGGACGTAATATATACCGACTTATCCGCCACCTTCGACAAGCTGAACCACTCTATCTCTATAGCAAAACTCCAAAGGCTTGGAATATGTGGTTCTTTCTTAGAATGGCTCCGTACATACATGACTGAACACCGGCTGTCTGTCTCCGTCGGCGAATGCACATCTGACGATTTCCCGGCTTCATCAGGAATACCACAAGGAAGCCACCTAGGCCCGCTGGTTTTCTTATTATACTTCAATGACGTGGCTTTCATACGTTAACGATTTGAGAATGTTTCTCCGGATCAACTCGATAAACGATTGTCGCTTTTGGCAGATTCAAGTACTATTATTTTCTGGCTGGCGTTCCATCAACCGGATGGTGGTCAACCCGATAAAATGCTCTGTGATTACGTTCTCCCGTTAAAAAGAACAAATTCATTTCGATTATAAGCTACTTGACTCCACGATCGAACGGAGGACTCAGGTGAAAGATTTGGGGGTTATCCTCGACTCCCAACTCACGTACAAGCTGCACATCTCATATGTCGTGGACAAGGCTTCCAGAGCGTTAGGATTTATCTTTCGCACTACAAAGGACTTTTCCGATATTTATTGTCTGAAGTCCTTGTACTGCTCGCTGGTACGTTCTATACTGGAATACGGCTCCGCAGTGTGGAACCCGAACTATTTATAACAACGGCTCCGACAGAATCGAGTCGGTGCAACGCCGATTCCTACGTTTCGCACTTCGCAAACTTCCATGGAGGGATACACAACGTCTTCCAAGCTATGAATCGCGATGTCAGTTGATACATTTGGAACCGTAGGGAGACAACTCGAGCTCTTCTAATTGCTGACATCTTGCAAGGCTGAATTGACTAGCTCCTGGATCAAATTAGCATCAACGTCCGTCCCAGAGCACTACGAATCGGCGCAATGCTAAGAATGCCTTTCAGCCGAACTAACTACAGCATGCATGGTGCTATCAGCGGGTTGCAGAGAAACTTCAATCGTGTCTCAGCCTTGTTCGACTTTAACATTCCCCGACAGACGCTGCGCCGCCGTTTCTACCAGTTCTTTTCAGCACAGTAGACTACGTGAAGACTGATATGTTTTTGTAAATTGTTTTAAATGTATAACTTTTAGTTTTGTTTTATATTCGCCCAAATAGTTTTTTTTATCACACCATCATTGGGACAAATTAGTCTGTTGATGTAGTAACGATAAATAAATAAATAAATAAATTCAGCTCAGCTGGCCAATCAGTAACCATCTACTTCCTCCCAACAAGTTAACATGTTGGTTCAATCCCAAGCCAGCATGGTTCTCCTACAGAGAGTCGAGTTCAATGTTGTCGACGACCAAGGGAAGTCTTTTGAAGCAAGAGCATTGTTGGATTCCAGTTCATGTCATGTTCATCTCTCAATCCAAAGGTCGAATTAGCCCATCCGTTGTTCCATGTCCCGAACAAAATCGACCTCGTTATTGGCGGCGCGAAGTATATTGGGATCTTCACACTGACAAGAAACTTTACCTGGGTCCTGGCTTGCCCTACCTCATCGAAACCCATTTCGCTTGGACCTTTTGAGGCTCGACATCACCAGAATCTGTCGGGCCAGTAGCATATCAGCTATCCAGTTCTGATGCCCAACTGGATGCCACTCTCGAAAGGTTTTGGGAGATCGAGACGATTCCGAAACGAAACATACACTCCGCTTCCGAAAAGATTTGTGAAGCATTCTACGCTACAATCACGTCAATAGATCCAAGTGGGCGATACATCGTTGGCCTGCCTAGAACAGAAAACCCCCAAATTGGAAAACCAAAGTCGATGGCAGAGTGTACCCTGCTCAAGAACGCCGTGTATAGCATGATCCTAACAACAAGTTTGCCTTCCATCTATTTATGGATGACTACAAGCGTCTTGGTCACATGAGACGGCTCGATGATCCAGTTGACAATACCAAGTTGCACTGTTACCCTGTTACCTTCCCCACCATCCGGTAGTTAAGCTCTCAAATACTACCACGAAGACCAGGGTAGCTGGTAACCAATTTCCATCCGCCGCTGATCCTGTCGCTAAAGACTTTAATATCGATGACTTTCTTTCCGGAGCCGACGATGTCGTAGCCGTTATCCAAACTCGACGAGAAGTATCAGCACTGCCGTAATCTGAAAAAGTGACGTATACGCCATTTTCCAAAAATGGTGTTAACGAGTACTACTCATCGAGAAAAATGAAAAATATGCATATTGTAAAATGGATGTTACGTCATTTTTCCAGATTACGGCAGAGCAATGCACGAATCTGCCGGATTCTCGATGAAAAAGTCGGCTTCCAAGATCTTGAAGACATTCCTCCAGAAGATCGTTCAGTCCAGCCATGACCTTCAAGATACACAGTTCGTTAGCACACTTGGACTCATCTGAAACCGGAGCAGACACTTTTTGCGTCAGGTAGCCTTGGCTACCTTTGCCAGCCCCTATTCTCGCCAAATTTGGTATTACATATCTTTACAGGTATCTAATTGTGTTTTGGGAGAATTTTTGCTAGACGGTTTGAACATTCTGAAGGCCTGCGTAGGTCGCAGGATGACCAAAACCTGGTTTAATATCACCATTACGCTTCATCATGATTTTATATCTGAGCTGAGCTGAAGAACGATTTAGAAGGCCGTCGGTGAATTGAAATGTAAAAAGATTGGATACGATGCAATCACACCATTTTTGTTCTTAAAGGTGCGGTGCCCCACCAAAAAAACAATAGCTGGGGCCGCCAGTGATCACATACGACCTAAATATCAGTACATTTCGCGAAACTCAAATTGTCACTATGAGAATGCCAAAAATCTTCACATTTATCATTCGATATCGTTGAACTGAGCAGAACGACCTAAGCTTAGTTTGAAACACGCGTTACGCTTATCACATATCTTCAAAGGCATCTAAGGATATGTTGAGAAGGCCGTTACTATGTAGACATTACGAACTAAAGATTAGAATATTTCGCAAATTCTTTAATATGACTGTGGAGCGTGCCAAATATTTCCATTAAATCAACTTTTATTCTTGAACTGATCAGAATACCCTTAGCTTGGTGTAAAATACGCATTACGCTGCCTGCCATTGGCTAGTGATTGTACATCTGATTACCTGAACTCAAGAACGTTTTGGATGGACTTGCTCGCAACGAAGTGCATAACAATAGGTCTCATATATCTTGACAGGCATGAAATGGGCAAGCCAGAGTAAACGCGACGTGCAATGCGACGCGACAGTGCTGTTTGACAGCCTGTTGATAATGATTGTTATTCTTTTACGTGAGTCGCATTGCTCGTCGCGTTTACTCTGACTTGTCCCTAAGGGTCTATTGAGAAGAACTTTGTGTGATGTCAAGACATTTTGGAGGCCGTTGTAGCATATGGCTTACGAGCTGAGCTTCAGTATATTTCGCAAATTCAAGAATATCACTATGGGCACACCGAGAAAAAAAAAAGAAATTTTTAAACACATAAACTTGGGAAGTGGTCTAGCGGTGCAGTACCTAGGTCAAAAGAAAGCCATACTAATCACATTTGAGAAAAGTCCGAGGTTATGAAAATCGGTCTGCGCATTGCTCGGAACGAGCGCTTTGAACGAAGTGAGTATTAATAGTAAAATTCATTTTTATTTTTCTCTTTTATTGTTTTTGTTTTTGGCAGGTAAGGAATAACAATTCAGGTTAGATAGCTGTTAGATTTATAGAGTTGCCATCTTCTACAAAGTTGTTCGGGTGGTGGTAATCATTGTGATGAAGGTCGGTTTAAAGTTCAACAACTGGGAGGAACTGGTGTATGTATTACCTGTTATGTTACATACAGTGGCCGGCATAATAAAGTATCAACTGTATATCCACATATAAAATGGTCATCTTTGGAGCTCTAGGTATCGGTTGTCGTAAACCTATATTGCTGATAAGCTCGGATAAACCTGAATTTTATCACACCTAAGCTTCGATCATAGTTATTCACGAGGTTTAAAAATATTGCGGTAATATAAAAATGATTTTTTTGACAAAATTTTATTTTTTAATGCCTTGAATTCTATAGGTTAAAGCGCATTCATTTAATAATACCTTTATAATGTGATTTAGCGCAGTGGCGTTTTCGAGACATTTTATCAGTAAGTCGATGCGGTTCTTTGGAGGTTCTCAGCCGTATGATCAATCCCCCTAAAAGTGTGATGAAAAATTTATGTTTTCCACTTTAAAACAAGGAAGGTATACGTCTTCGCCAGGGTTGTAGCAAAAGTTCTCCTGAAAAACTTTGTTGAAGACACCAAGTTTGTAATTTCATTACTTTTAGATTTATTGATTATTTTGCCAACAAGTTTAGAACATGTTCGACGTATGTATAAGCATACAAGAATATGAAGACGCATGGTGCATTGCTGCATCAACTCCTTGTGATGGGTGATTGATTTCTACCTTGCATAGTAGGAAATGGATTTTGATGAAACATTCCTTACATTCGCTTACAACTTTACAGTTTGGGTATTAATTTAAAGTTCATTACTTATACTTTGTTATGCGTATGAGATAGATTGCCACAATTTGCCCGTTGTCAAGTAGCAATTAAATCAAATACGACTGAAAAATATGATAAAACTGTTTTAACTTTCTTATTTTGTAAGTTTTTAAGTAACAATAGCCTCCAAACGGTGGATTTTAATATTAATTAAAACTTCCTAGAACATGTAATAAATTTAGAAATTAAAGTAAAAAAGATATGATGAAAAAACATGTTTAATGGGTTGCCTGCATAAAACGTAAAAAATCTCCAAAAGTAACGTTATTATGAACTTAGTGTCTTTTTTAAGGAGTTTTTAAGGAGAACTTTTGCTACAACTTTTATGAAGAATCAAACCTTATACAGGGGTTAGACAAAAAGGTTGAGATAGGTAAAAATAAGTCGAAATTCAAATCAGCATAACTTTGCGTATAATAATCCGATTTTGATAAAACCAGGACCATCAGAAGCGGACACTCTTCTAGTATACTGTCCTCATGCAAAACCTGAGATTGGTCCGTGGCCACCGGAAATGTTCCGGATTTTCCGAGCGTATGTTCAAGATGCATTTTTTCCACTGCTTGTAATTTTATTTGACGTTATCTTTCATCATGTTTTATACTTTCTCCAAAAACTAGAACTAATATGCCGGCCAATGGTGGCTGTAGATCGAGAATCCATCTAAACCACACAGAGATACGGCCATTTTCATAAAAACGGTACCAGGAACATGATTAAATGATAACAGATCGGAATAATGCAAATATGAGTATCTGACTTCATGCCTTTGCAAGACGATGATTACAGAAACATTTCCAGAATGATAGTGTCCACTGCCACCCTTATAGCAGGTTCCATGGGGCTTCCAGGAGGGGCCGGTTTTGCCCATCTGGAACCATGCATATATGGGTGTCAAAATTCATGTTTTCCCAAGACAATGAATATAGGACCTTTATTAGAGATATATTTTGAGGACTGTAAGACTCTTTGGCCAATTTGTAACAGGTTCCGGAAGTTCTGCGAAAGTGACATTTGTTCAGGGTGTATGGCCAATCCCGTATCGTTTTCACGAAAATGGCCATATCTCTGTGTATACCTAACGGATTTTCGATCTGCAGCCAGCATTGTTCAGCATATTAGTTCTAGTTTCTAGGAAAAACATAAAACATGATGGCAGAAAACGTCATATAAAATTATAAGCAGCAGAAAAAATGCATTTTTAACATACCCTCGGAAAACCCGGAACACCACCGGTGGCCAAGGGCCAATCAGAGGTTTCGCATAGGGCCAGTATACTAGAAGAGTTTCCGCGTCCGATGGTCCCAGTTTGATCAAAATCGGATCATTCTACGCAAAGTTATGCTGATTTGAACTTCGACAAATTTTGCCTATCTCAACCTTTTGTCTAACCCTATATATGTTTTAAAGTTGAAAAAATTAATGTTTCATCTCACTTTTAGGGGATTGATCAGTAAGCTGAATACCTCCAATGCACTTCCACTAACTTACTGATAAAATGTCTCGAAAACACTATTACGCTAAATTGAATGATAAAAGTAGGGAGGAGATTCGATTGTGGGCACCGTTTTGTCTTTGGTTTATAACTTTGGCCCTTATTGATCTTATCCGACATTTGTAAAACAATGGAAAACTGAACAAATAACCCTCCTATAAGCGAATATTGATTTCGATCATTTGGGAAATTTTATTGTCAATTTCGCAAATTTTACATTTTTGGACATCTCAATTTTGTGGTTCGATTGTGGGCACCCTTGACTCGTTGGAAAATAAAAAGAAAGAATCAAAACCACCTAGATTTAAAGAAAAGGAATAATTTGTTTATTCCAATGGCCAGGAGGCACTAAAAACTCAGATCAATCCACCAGGCAGTGATCATGCCTTTCTCGTGCACTGATGAGGATATTGAAAACAATCACATGAGAAAAGATTAAAATTGCACTTTAGGTAAATGGATTTATTTTTTTCATTGATTTACGTATATTGCATTTAAAAAAATCCTGATTAATCACCCTAGCGGTAATGGTACCTTTCTCGTTCATTATAAAAAAAATCATATTTTGGTCATAAATTTTGATCCCATAGTCCGATTTGACCCATATTCAACAGAAAGCAATAGGGCAGGATTCCCCATCAAATCCAAGTTGTTGCAAGCAAATCGGTCAACGTTTAGTTCCAAACAGTATGTGTACAATAACTATAGACATGCCCAATAAATACAAATATCAATTAAACTCATTATTTCTATCAATCATGTCTAAATAATAATAAAAACTTCTTGAAAACGTAATTAAAAATAAGTAAGGGAACAACTTCAGCAGCATTGATTGAGTTGTCATTAAAATGAGGGTGCCCACAACCGAACCAATAAGGGTGCTCACAACCGAATTTCGCAGCCTTTTTAGAATGTGAAGAAAAATTTCGCTTTCAAATTTTGATGGCAATCGTTGATCCTCAAAAAAGATTAAATTTACTGTATAAATACGCATTGTAACTCATTTTTTTTTTCAATTAAATCACTTTAATTATGACACGTTGAAAAGAGAAAAAAACTTTCGTATTGTTTTCCTTATACAAACATTTATTTGTTCGCAGTTCGAAGTAGAGATATCTATTTGGTTTGATATTGAGCACAAAACTTTTTTTTGACATATACGCGCACGCGAGTGAAATATGTATCGCTAAACTATTTCGCGCTTCCTCATAAGTTCATTTTCCGTTGAATCCTTGACTGCTTCTGAAATATTTTTCTGTGAAAAAAATCGATTATTTTATGCAAGCATTGGTATCGTGAAAGACATTCCAATAAATTTATGAAAACCGGAATATAATCGGTTAAGTTGTTGGATTGAAGATTGTGGTCACTGTTTATCATTTTAAACAATGGAGTGCGGTAAATGTGGTTTGTCCGTCGATGCTAGGAGCGAATCTTTCGTTGTGTGTGAAGGGGAATACAATAAAGGTTCCCCCAAACACACGCGACGCGACAGTCGCGACGCGATTCTATCGCCATTGGTATAGAAGCGTAAATAGAACATTGCCTGCAGCGACCCAACGATAGAATCGCGGCGACTAGTTGTCGCCGTCGCGGCGATGAAATCGCTTAGGTCTGGGGGAGCCTTAAATGCTACCACGCCGATTGTGTTGGACTTACAGATACGCACACAGAGTGCTTAGTGAACAACAACATTCTGTGGATGTGCGATCTGTGCTTGGATCGTTTTTACAATATGCGTACTGCTTCGCTGGGTAAACCTCAGCCTGAATGCTCATCATCGATTGAATCTGAATTAGCAGGAAAAAAGTCGCAGATCAATCGCATCGTAAGCACATTATCAGCTATAACGTCGAAGTCCCTCCTCAATTCTAAAATGGTTTCATCAACCCCAATCTCATCCACAAAACTACTAGATGGGAATAACGCTATATCCCAAACGTATTGCAATCCTGAAGAGAGTTATTCAATAGAATCTGACTTGGCGAAAGAAATGTTTTCTTTATTTTTAACAAATATAGATAAATTCGTTACCGAACAAGAAATCGATACTATGGTTCGCAAATCTATCGGAATTGCAAACGATGAAAAAGTTAACGTTTTCAAATTAGTGCCAAGATGGGTTGATGTGAGAAGTCTTGATTATACCTCATTTAAAAAAGTTTTAAACGTCCGATGGAAAACTATAGGGGAAGAGGCCCCAAAACGCCCCCCCGATGCAAAACGCCTTTTGTGGTTTCCCTCATATTTACCGTCCTTAAGATGTCCGTAACAAAACTAGATCTAAAATTATGTAGGATAGGCGAAGAAAGTTTCAAAATAGTGCATGGGAAGGTCGGAAAAACCGAAAATTTCCACACTTTGAAGAAACATCTAACATTTTGGCGAGGCAAAACGCCCTAGTGGCAATAACCTACAAAGTACTTGCGTCTCCACGGACTATCCATACTAGAATGCTGATTCGCCGACGCGTGGTACTTTGTTCCCCAGCTAAAAGGCGTTTTGCCTCATGAGTTTTCCGGCAACAGAATATCACCACTTTTTTGAAATGTGAATATTATCAATATGATTGAGATTTTTGACAATTTTTGAATGGCATCAACTAGCTATCTTATTTAACTGATGCATAATGTAAAAATACCCATGAATAGCGTTACAAATAAGACAATAGAGCAGTGTTTGCTTAGCTAGGGCATATTGCCCCCCCTTCCCCTATCTTTGAATTCATCTACGTGGCTATCCGGCATAAAGTTCAGAGAATTTGTAAGCTTACACGTTAGAACATGGAAACCGGATTCCCAATGGTTTAGTATATAGAAAGCGGAATAGGAATAATTTGTTTTACATTATGATGTTTGTCTTTTTAAATTGATGTGATACTGTTATTTGAATATATAATAGCTTAAAATTTTTATGTTGGGAATTGTTTCCCAATGTTGGTTTATGTAATTAGGTGTGATGATTCGATGTGAAAGAGTTAGTGTATTCAATTAGTTATATAATGATTCAATAAGACTATCATTTGTCAGTTGGATTGAAACAAATAAACAATAAACAATAAACAATAAAACTCTTGTTACTATAGCAAACAAATGACGGTTGTCAGAATGACAGCATCTGTTATCTGTCAAAAGATACGTAGGGGTGCCCATAACCGAACGGTGCCCACAACCGAATCTCTTCCCCTACTATTAAATAAACGCGCCCAAAACACGATTTTAGCCACTGTGCAATGGCATGTACTGCGAGATACCTAATCTAATAAGTGATTCCTTATACAGTATCAATACTAAGCGGTAGAATTCCAAACAAATTTGCTTCCAAGTTTAGCATTTGTTTAGAAGACGGTGTCTTTCTATGTCTCACTGATTGCAAGATATCTAACATAACAGTAATTCCTCATATACTAGCGCCGTCAAGCAGTTGATTTCCAAACTAAGCCTGCTTCCATAATTGCTTTCACCACTCGAGTGATTTTGATAAAGATGACAACTTTCTGAATTCCTCAGATTGCTACATATCTAACCTAGCAAGTTATTCCACATACACTAGCACTGTCAAGCAGTTGAATACCAATTCAAAACTGTCTCTATACTGGCTTTTACCACTCGAGCAACTTTGTAGAAGACAGCTCCTAAATGCCACAGACTGCGTGATATATTCTAACAAGTGATTTATGAAACACTAGCACGGCCAAGCGGTAAAATTCCTAACTAAACATGTTTCCATAGTGGCTTTTACTACCTGAGCAACTTTGTAGAGGAAAATAATTTTCTAAATCACACAATTTGCGAGACCTCATCTAACAAGTAATTTCTTATATTTTTTTTTTAAATGCTTTATTAGAGTGATTTTTAAGATAGTAATTTCTTTTACACTAGCGCCGCCAAAATAATTCTACTCTAATAGTGACGTATGCCTTATATCACCCGAACAACTGTGTTGAAGATGACAACTTCCTAAATTCCACCTGCATAATAAAAAAAAGCAAAACAACATGTTATATGATCAGAATCATTATTACGATGTATGAAATAGCTTCACATTCAACATATTGTTATTTGTCAAATAACCGTGCCACAAACTGTTAAAACTTTATATGAGATTGTTCATTTACAGTTATCAACAGTAACAGGATACTATTGCCGACCGCACGGGGAAATATCCATGTACAGTAGAGTGATTCATTTGCCATTTTAATAATCCTCCTAAATTTTTAGCAATTTTGGATGTAATTTGAATGTGCACACGTCATTTGAAGTTTGTATGGAAATTATTGTGAAAACTGATCCTTATGTGAAAGACCGTTATGTGAGGTGGCCCATAAAAATATAAACAACCATTTAAATATAATCAACACATTGCCTACACAGAAAGCTGAAAGGCAGTTGTTGTTGCGAAGCGATTTCTCGTTTGGAAGCAAAGTTATGAAGAAAAGAAAAATGCCCATTATTGATATTGATGTTATTCTTTTACGTGTTAGATTGAATATATCAAGATTCATTATTTCTTCAATAACTTTTCTTGCGAGCATCAAATCGTTTCGCAGCAAAGACGGCCTGTTTCCTTGTAAAATATGTTGCCAATGTACTCATATATTTCTAGAGCTTGAAGGGAAGCGTTGGGATTTGGGAAACGGTTTTCCATGAAAGTTACTGTTTTCATAGTACTTTTCATACAAACTTCAAACCGCGCGTGCTAACTCAATTTTAATCCAAATTATCTAAACATTTATTTGAGTTAATAAAAAGGCAAATGCAATCGTTTAAGCATCGGGGGGCAACGAAGTCAAAATTTAAATCACTCTAATGTACAGTTTGTAATTATGTGAGCACAGATGTGTTTAGCTTGAAAAGTAATTCCTCATACACTAGCGCCACCAAGCGGTTAAATTCCAAACTAATTCTGCTTCCACATTGGATATTACCACCCGAACAACTTTGTAGAAGACAGTAACTTTCTAAATCTAACAGATTCCGAGATATCTCACCTAAAAAATAATTCCTCATACACTAGCGCCGCCAAGCGGTTGAATTCCAAAATAAACTTGCCTCTATCGCAATGGTTCTTACCTCATGAACAACTATGTAGAATACGGCCTTTGTTTGCTATTGAAAATTGGCCAGATCGTACTATGAGATCAGAAGTTATGGTCAAAATACTTTTTTATGCCCAAAAACACGCTAAAAATATAAATTTATATTTTTAAAGAATTTGCACGAGAAGGCACCAACAGCACTAGGTGGATTGATCAGGTTTTTTTAGTAAAATTATTACGTTCCATCATCTGGTCCAGGAGTTTTTTTTCTTAGAACAAGCTTTAAGCGTTCTCAAAATTTCTTTTAGCGAAATCGGTCGGACTAACGAGCTCGCTTCATCTAAACTGAACGATTTTGTCAAGCTATCAAGCGGATTCGGCTCATAAGCATTATACTCCGGCAAGGCTTCTTTCAACAAATTAGAAAAAAAAACTGGCGAATTTGTTCAAGTAATGAGTAGAGCTGTGCGCCGCCGCGCCACGCCGCCGCAGCCGACACTTATTGTCGTACGCCGACGCCGGTCAAAGGTGTCGGCGGCGCGCCATACGCCGGTTGGCTCGACGCCGCCGAATTTCGTATTTCACGCCGATGATTGGCCAACACAAAAATCACAGTATGCAGATCGTTTGCATCTGCCGGACCAAGGCAACCTATCAGGCATTAATTAAATAGCTGTTATACCTTTAGCAGATTTATTTGCTTCTATCTCTGTCACGTTTATCTTATTGGCTACAGAAAGCAATAATGGTAACTTGGCTTCTGAAGCTGGAACACGATGGGGCACGTGACCCACCAAATTGAACATTTCCTTCACTCTCCTTGTACTTAAATAACCAGAATTGCTCTAAAAATAACGGTTTCGATTTATTTTGATAAACAATTCCCAAAGAAATTTATTGGTTTTCCTGAAATAATTTCTGAAGGAAGTCTTGGAGGAAGTTCTGAAGGAGTGCCTGAAGAAAATTCTTAAAGTCTTTAGGAATGTCAGAATTTATCTCCGTCTGGAAGATTTTCTGAAGGAATCCCTGGAGAAAAATCCGAAGGAATTCTTGGAGGAATGTCCAAAGAAATTCTTTAAGAAATTTAAGCATGTCGGTAATTCCTTTAGAAGTTCTCTTGAAAATTGCTCATTATCAGAATTAATCGTAGGAGAGTTTTTAAAGAATCTCCAGCAAAATAGGTTTTATTTGTGGAGGTTTTTTGAAGGAATTCCTGGAGAAATTCCCGATCAAATTCCTGACGAAATTTTTGAAGGTATACTAGAATGAGTTTCTTGATCTACCGAATAAATTTCCTAAAGAATTATTAAAAGTATTTACGAAAAAATATGTAGAAATTTTCAAAGGAGCTCCCGCAGTAAGTTCTTAAGGATTTCTTGAGAATATTCGAATATCCTCAATCTCAGGCGTGGTAGCGGGTCACTTTTTAGTGACTTGGTCACTTTTTTTGGTAAGTCACTAAAAACACTCTTTTTATCGAGCTAAAATCACTAAAGTCACTATTTTCAACTATTTTGGAACTTATGGCTAATTTTGATTTTGGCCAATTCCTAGAGTTCATGGCGGAAATTAAATGACGGATCGGAAAAAAATGACCGCTAAGTGCTTTTTGGTCCGAAAGTTGCTCTTAACTTCTTCGTGACTTAATATTCGCTTTGAAACTTGGACAACTTAGTGTTCTTATGGGATTTTCGACAATAATTAATTGAAAGGGTTTCATGTCATAGCTTATGAACTATAAGTGATGCAAACAGAATGCGCACAGGATTTTTGTAACAAATAATTATAACAATTTTGGAAACAAAAAATGAATCGAAATAATAAAATGTGCATCTGTGTTTAATAAGGTAATGGGATTTGAGGCGGTTTATTGCGGCGGTATCAATATTTGTGAATTTTTAAATTTATATTGAGATGATATAAATCTGAATCTGAAAATGCATGAATTTTGAGTACTGAAATATTAAAAATCGTGAATGTTTAAAATTTTAATGATTTTGAATTTGACATACACCGTATGATATTCCGAGCAAACTGCTTGTTCAGATATGTCATAAACAAAAAAAGATTTTGAAATGATTCTTTGATCTTTAAACAGTGAGCATACATGTTTGTGAAAAGTTACAATAAAAGATTGTGCTGTATTTGTTTGTTTTTCGATAAGATGAATATATGTTTAGTGAAATGGAAAACGGTCTATTTGGTCCCTTTTTTCGTCAGCATTGGTCACTAAAGTCACTATTTTAAACGACATTGGTTGCTACCAGCCCTGCAATCTCGATATTTTGGGAGTTTTTCTTGGCATGTAATTTTGATTTTAGAGTCAAAACTGAATTTGTTTTACTACTGTCCGGGTTTTTGAAGAAATTCCAGGAGAAATATAAGAATTTCTATGTAAATTCCAATAGCTGTTTGGAAAATCCATTTAAAATTTCAGAATTCCTTCGAATATTCCTTCAGAAACTCATTTTAAAATTCTGTTTGAAAATCTTTTCAGATTCTTTTTCGGTTATTCCTTCAACAATTGAGTTGGAAATTTCTTCAGGAATTTCTTCGAAAATCTCCTCAGAAAAGCCACCAAGAACTAATTTGGACATTTATCTAGGGATTCCTTCAGAAACCCCTCCGGAAAGGCATTTGTAATATTTTCAGAAATTCTTTAGGAACTTCCTCCAGGATGTATTCAGAAAATTACTTCATTAAAATTACTGCAGGAATAGTTCCAGAAAGAATTCAAATTTAGAGAAATTTCTAAAGGTATTTGAGAGTTAAACTTACACAGAGAAAAAAAAAGTTGGGATTCCAACATTTTCTAATTTTATTTTAAAAGTATGGGAAATTTGGTATTTTTAAAAGCTTAATCTTTTAAGTACAATGCAAAATTGATAGATTTGACAGTTTTTGTTCAGTTTAATATTCTGACTTTCACAGTGAAAATTGTCAGTGACAGCTACAGATAAATAATTGAACTGAAATCTTGTTTTGAATTCCGTCACCGCTCCCGCAAAACAAAAAAAGAACAAACGAGTTTCTGCCAAGGTTTCTGCTGTAAGTTATAAATATGAATTTTCATCATTTTATTTATTATCTTAACCACCCATTTCTCCAATTCCAGAACGATAAGCACCCTCCTATGAAGAAGAAATACCCCCAAAACTTTAACTGTGGCACCAGGTCAAGAAGTTTCGGCGAACGAGGAAGAAAACGTGCTGCAGGTGCTGCAGCGAGTTTTTGATCACAAGATGTCCCGGATTAGGATGGACTATTGCTTAATTATGACCGGAGAGTGCCGGATAACGCGGACCCAACAGATGAGGCTGTAAAATTAAGCCACGGAAGAGGCACCGAGGGACACATGACCGGCCGCTTTCGGGGCACTAAATGAAACGCCGTTTTCGGACTGGTGGATTACGCCTTTTCCAATCCGGACAACAAAAGCAGTATGACGAGAAACCGATCCAAAATCTAAACTGTAAAATCTAAAAACATATCAATAAAATGACAACAATAAATAAAATAGAAAGAAATTGAAAGGAGTACAATTTTATTTAAACATGCTACATTCAAATTAAAAGCGCTCATAACTTGTTGTTTTGAATGCTTCATTGGTAAATTCAAATGTAAAATACATATTTAGTTTTAATAAGAAAATTTCATTTTAAAAAGTCGGCACTTGTTAGAATTTATACAGAAGTAAAATTTTTACATTGGTAGATTTAACAGTCGTATACTTTCTACTGAAAATCACTAACTGATTTTCTTAATTTTACTAACGTTTCTTTGACTTTTACCAACGATTTTTTTTGTGTGTATTTTCAAATAAAAGAACCATCAAAACGTTTAAAAAAAAAGAAGGAATTTACAACCAAAATTTCCTAAAAATTCCCAATAGAAATTCTGAAGAGATTCCCGAAACAATTCTTAAAGTAATTTAAAAGGAAAATTTCGAAGTTCTACAGGAGTTTCTGGAAGAGTTGCTAAAGGAATATCCGAAGGGATTCCTATAAGAAATTTTAAAGGAAATCCTGAAGAAATTTTTCAAATAAATTCCAGAGGGAAATTTCGAAGGAATACCAGAAATATCTTCCTAGAGTTTCCGAAACGTTCTGATGAATCACTGGATTTCTATTAGAAATTTCTGAAGGATTTCTCCCACATGGATTTTCGAATGTATTTCTAAAACAGAGTCCGTAGGTATTCTTATAGAACTTCTTGAAGGATTTTCCATGGGTATCTAATTTTTAAAGGAATTTTCAAAGGAATCACTAAAAATAGTTTCGAATGAATTTCTGAAGAAATTCCCAAAAGACTCCGTAAAGGAATGTCCGAAGAAATCCCTCAAGTAGAAGGAAATTCCTTTGAAGAAATTTCGGAAAAAAGTTCCGGAGAAATACCCAAATAAATTTTCAAGGGAATTCTTGGTGGAAGTTCTGAAGGAATTCATTAGGGAAATTCTAAATTAATTCTTAGAATTCCTTTCTCGAATTTTCTGAGGAATATCTTGAGGAATTTCCACACGAATTTCTGGATTTATATCCGAAGTACTTTCCAATGAACTCATGTGCTGTGATGCGGAAATGTCGTAGTGAAGGATGTAATGTAAATTTTTGCTGTGGAGATACAAGCTATTGCTATTAGGATGTTCCCCCCATCAGTATGACTGTAGCTAGCAATTGTACAAAAAAACCCTAAAATTCTTAAAAAGCATGTAATGTCTTGCGGCACGGCAAATGCTGGGTAAAGCGTACCATTGGTACTTCACGTACCTGAAGGAATAAAATAGACCCCATCTCGCGGTCCTTAGCCTCTTACCCAGCAACTCCTATCCCTACCTCCCCGCGGTGCTGGCCGGGATACGAGCAACCTTAGGGAAGATCGGGTAACCAACCCCGGTGGGAACTATGGTCGTATGCTGACAGGGAAGGGGGGGTTTGCTCCTCTCCGGAGGTGCAAATTTTATTGAGCGTCTGTTCTCCATGTCAGGATCGGCTCACAACAGCGTCTGTTCTCCATGTTAGGGGCGGCTGATCATCGTCCGAGTGCCAGCGAGGGACTCTAAGTGAAACTGTGCACCATGGTCCACCGGAAATAAGGAGGAATGGTCCTCCGGAAATTTAGGGGGTTTGGTGTCAGGCCCTGCAAGCCAGCCTTTAAAAATCATAAGCAACGAACAATCAACAAGAGAGTACGGACCGGAACAATCAGCGAAGATTACTGCGACGGAAAGGGACTGGCGATTAGTAGCTCGGTTCGTGGAACTGCAAATCTCTCAACTTCATCAGGAGCACACGCATACTCGCCGATGTGCTCAAGGACCGTGGGTTCAACGTCAGCGAAAGCGCTGCAGGAGGGGTGTAGGAAGGGATCAATAGTCCGATCGTTTAGAGGTAATCATACCATCTACCAGAGCTGCGGCAACACACGAGCTGGGAACAGCTTTCATAGCGATATGCAAGGCGCGTGATCGGGTGGTGGCCGATCAATGAGAAAATATGTGCAGATTGAGGATCAACGGCCGGTTCTACGACTTCAGCATAATCAACATCCATAGCCCACACTCCGGAAGCACTTATGATGATAAAGACGCATTCTACACGCAGCTGGAACGTGAGTACGACAGCTGCCCAAGGCACGACGTCAAAACCATCATAGGATATTTGATCGCTCAGGTTGGCCAAGAGGAGGAGTTTAGGCCGACTATTGGAAAGTTCAGCGCTCACCGGCTGACGAACGAAAACGGCCTACGACTAATTGATTTCGCCGCCTCCAAGAATATGGCCATTCGTAGCACCTACTTCCAACACAGCCTCCCGTATCAGTACACCTGGAGATCACCACTGCAGACAGAATCACAAATCGACCACGTTCTGATTGATGGACGGCACTTCTCCGACATTATCGACGTCAGGACATATCGTGGCGCTAACATCGACTCGGACCACTATCTGGTGATGGTTAAACTGCGCCCAAAACTATCCGTCATCAACAATGTTCGGTACCGACGACCGCCGCGGTACGACCTAGAGCGACTGAAGCAACCTGATGTCGCCACTGCATACGCGCAGCATCTCGAGGCAGCGTTGCCGGAAGAGAATTGAGCTCGATGGGGCCCCTCTTGAGGACTGCTGGAGTACAGTTAAAGCAGCCATTAACGACGCAGCGGAGAACAACGTCGGGTATATGGGTCGAAGTCGACGGAACGATTGGTTCGACGAAGAGTGCAGACAGATTCTGGAGGAGAAGGACGCAGCGCGGGCGGTCGCGCTGCAGCAAGGTACCCGGCAGAAGGTGGAACGTTATAGACGGAAGCGGAGACAGCAGACCCGCCTTTTCAGGAGAAGAAACGCTGCCTGGATGAAGCGGAGTGCGAGGAGATGGAACAGCTGTGCCGTTCTCAAGATGCAAGTTCTATCAGAAGCTCAACGCATCCCGCAAAGGCTTCGTGCCGCGAGCCGAAATGTGCAGGGATAAGGATGGGAGCATCTTGACGGACGAACGTGTGGTGATCGAAAGGTGGAAGCAGCACTACGAGGAACATCTGAATGGCGCTGAGAGTACAGGCAGTGAAAGTCAAGGCAGCGGAGGAGATGACTACGTCAGTTCAGCGGACGATGGAAGCCAACCAGCCCCCACCTTGAGGGAAGTTAAGGATGCTATTCAACGGCTAAAGACCAAGAAAGCAGCTGGTATGGATGGTATCGGAGCTGAGCTCATCAAGATGGGCCCGGAAAAGCTGGCCACTTGCCTGCACATACTGATAGTCAGAATCTGGGAAACCGAACAGCTACCGGAGGAGTGAAAGGAAGGGTTATATGCCCCATCTACAAGAAAGGCGACAAACTGGAGTGTGAGAACTTTCGAGCTATCACCATCCTTAATGCCGCCTACAAAGTGATATCCCAGATCATCTTCCGTCGTCTGTCACCATTAGTGAACGAGTTCGTGGGAAGTTATCAAGCCGGCTTCGTTGACGGCCGCTCGACAACAGACCAGATCTTTACTGTACGGCAAATCCTTCAAAAATGCCGTGAATACCAGGTCCCAACGCACCATCTGTTCGTTGATTTCAAGGCGGCATACGACAGTATAGACCGCGTAGAGCTATGGAAAATTATGGACGAGAACAGTTTCCCTGCGAAGCTTACCAGACTGATCAAAGCAACGGTGGATGGTGTGCAAAACTGTGTGAAGATTTCGGGCGAACACTCCAGTTCGTTCGAATCGCGCCGAGGACTAAGACAAGGTGATGGACTTTCGTGCCTGTTGTTCAACATTGCGCTAGAAGGTGTCATGCGGAGAGCCGGGTGTAACAGCCGGGGTACGATTTTCAACAGATCCAGTCAATTTATTTGCTTCGCGGATGACATGGACATTGTCGGCCGAACATTTGCAAAGGTGGCAGAACTGTACACCCGCCTGAAACGTGAAGCAACAAAAGTTGGACTGGTGGTGAATGCGTCAAAGACAAAGTACATGCTTGTGGGCGGAACCGAGCGCGACAGGGCCCGCCTGGGAAGCAGTGTTACGATAGACAGGATACCTTCGAGGTGGTCGATGAATTCGTCTACCTTGGATCCTTGCTAACGGCTGACAACAACGTTAGTCGTGGAATACGAAGGCGCATCATCTGTGGAAGTCGGGCCTACTACGGGCTCCAGAAGAAACTGCGGTCGAAAAAGATTCACCACCGCACCAAATATGTCATGTACAAGACGCTGATAAGACCGGTAGTCCTCTGCGGACATGGAACATGGCCAATGCTCGAGGAAGACTTGCAAGCACTCGGAGTATTCGAGAGACGGATGCTCAGGTCCATCTTTGGCGGTGTGTAAGAAGACGGTATGTGGCGGCGAAGAATGAACCACGATCTCGCCCAGCTTTACGGCGAACCTAGTATCCAGAAGGTAGCTGAAGCCGGAAGGGTACGATGTGCAGGGCATGTTGCAAGAATGCCGGACAGCAACCCTGCAAAGATGGTGTTCGCTTCCGATCCGGCAGGTACGAGACAGCGTGGAGCGCAGCGAGCGAGATGGGCAGACCAGGTGCAGAACGACTTGGCGAGCGTGGGGCGTTTCCGAGGATGGAGAGATGCGGCCTCGAACCGTGCATTGTGGCGTCAAATTGTTGATTCGGTGTTATCTGTTTAGATGTTAACTAAATAAATGAAAAAAAAAAATGAAATGTAATGTCTTGCAGCGTGATTTTCTTCACGCCGATTCACGCCGCTGCCACCGCCGCTGAAAATTGCTTACGGCATGACGCCGCCGGCGCCGCCGCCGCCGGTGTAAAAATGGCCTTACGCCGCCGCCGTTCACAAATACTTCGGCGCACAGGTCTAGTAATGAGCAGTGTTGACCTACTAATTCTGCTCTTTGATTTTACTCCATCTAAACAATTTTATAATATTAACTAAGTAAGTTCAACAAATAGAAGGATATGTGCCACAGGAACGTTAGAGCCACAGGAACGCGCGCGCTGAAAATACCCTGGAGTGTTTTCACTATTTTTGGACTATGCGTCCAATTTGGGAATCTCGAGTTCATTCAGTAGCCGATATGTTGCGACGGAGGGCCTTCGTAGCTTAGTTGGTTAAAGCACCAGTCTAGCGTACTGAGGGTCGTGGGTTCAAGTCCCATCGAAGGGAAAGTGGCTATCCCCAATACATTTTTTTTTAAATTAATATCTTCCACATAATGTACATATTCACATAAGAGCTTTCAGAATGTAAATGGAAAAGTAGGCCGTTCTATCACTCAAACACGAACTGTTAACCAGATATTATGGTTATGCCGAGTTGGAAAAATACTAGGGGTGCTGAAAAAAATCGAGTTTTGCAACGAGTTGTTACACGCTATTTTTTGCAATGACGAAAAAAGAGCTTCATTATATTAAATCAGTACCAAATTTCACAGTCCAATTTACACCATATGATCATTCTTCGCGAATAAATAACGTAGTTACAGAGAACTATCAGATTCCATATTATCGTACCAATTTGCATAGCTGTTCAAACCATGAAGCGATAGATTGACTTCATTTGGAAAATTTTGATGTCATGTCCATTAAACTATTTCATTCATTACGTGACACAGAGAATACACAATTTTCATTATGGCACCCAAATGAGTGCTATAATGGATTTTATGCAACCCATTTGAGTTGCATAATGGTCATTAAAGCAAGGATGTTAACGATCATTCAGTAATTTGCGTTCGATCATCTAGTAGTTTGTCAATAACACATTCCAGAAGCTGAATTTCAAATCATGTTGTATGGTGGATTTCTAGTGCGAAGGTTTTTCTACAACTTTGCTTAGTGGTTCATTATTAGAATTCAACTAATAACGGAGTTAGAGCGCTAGTTGCAGTAACTTAAACTAAATGATTGGAATTTTGTTATCATTTAGTCTAAGTTTCTGAAACTATAGCTATAACTCCGTTACTAATGAAATTCAAACAATGAACCATAAGGCAGAGTTGTAGAAAAACCTTCGCACTAGAAGTCCACCATACTACATATTATCGTTAACATCCTTGCATTAAAGCACCTGTTTCGTTGGTATGGAAAAGAAGACCGTTTTATCACTCAAAGACGAATTGTAAACCAGGTATTATGATCAGGAATTGCAAAACATAATTTTCCGAATTGAAATCGAACTTAGAAAACATGAAATTTTGAGTAAGTGGAACAGAATAACAGCTAAATAAATTTCATACCTTTTCGATCCTCCTAATAATCGACCTGTTTTCTGTTTACCTCAAGTCAGGTTCCCACGTGGAACATTCGTATGGCATTAAATTGGAACATAAATGAACGGAAGAAAGGCTCGCGTTGCGGTCCGCGGGGGTGGTAGCGAAAAATGATTATACATTTGTTGCTTTCGCGGTCGCTGTTGGTATCGTTCCTATAGCCGAGACGTGGATAGATGGCTCTATGGATGAAAGGATGAAGGGGCTGTGGAACAATAAACGAGCTTATTCGTGGGTTGTTATTGTTTACTCACACCCGACCCGCGATGCGGATTGATGTGAATGTCATTTTCCGGGGCTGCGTTTCAGTAGATGGAGCCATATTGTGGGGAAATTGTACTTTCGTGAGTTAATCAAAAGCAATGGAAATGGTTTCCGAATGGGATACTTTAGAGGCGTGTGGAAGCGGCAATCGGTTTGAATGGTTAGCAATAGTCTATAAATATATTCCTTTTACACTTTACAGCGTTAAGGCAAGTGTCTTTCCGGGTTTGATACCCGCTGTAACCGAACCGAACACAGAGCCACCGATAAGGTGAACTTATGTTGCTTTCATAAGCTTTCCATACTGGGTACGTAATTATTGTACAAAATACCATCGGGCAAAGCATACGTTCAAGTTGAAGCAATTCACCAGATAAAGTTAAACAGTATCGCTTGTGCTTAGTATGTTCATGTAGCAACGAATACGCTAATCCTGATATGCTCATAGATGAAAGCTGCTAAACAAACATATTCATATCAGTGCTGCCTCTTTCAGCTTTCGCGATAAAATCCCGCTTTCAGTAGTAATCTTTTACCTTACCCATAATGGAGGAGTTAATTTGCCATTCCGCTTATCTAATTATGAAATTAGCGTGGAAGAACATATCAACTTCGCGCAACAAGCGTAACCCACGTGCTACGGTGTTCCCATGTGCCTCGAACGGAAGCTATCTCAAAAACCAGTCAAATTCCTCATCCTATTATAATGTAAAATAAGCATCCACCAACCCACTCAGAATTTACCCACCGTAAAAGCTTACAATGTAAAAGCAGAAAGGAAATATTAAGCGAAAGATAACAACAGAACCATCTCCACTCGCGCAAGCACCAGACAATGGAGGTACTTTGACACCTCAGGAGAAACATCAATAACCCGAATAACCCACGCTGGCTGCCACCGTAGTAGGACCCAACGAACGAAGGCGCTTTTCATCGCCTTCCATGGGCGTGGAAAAAGCTTCCGACGCATGTTTGTGGATTGTTACGGCTGCCATCCAACCATTAACGGCACTGTGGTTTCAAATATCGATTAGTGTGTTTCACGAGGATATTATTTTACCGCCCGCATCGGAACTGAAAATTAGCAGAATCGATATCACGATGCATACAACTTTAATTAAAAAATCAAAATTTAATTTAAGTCCTAATCAAATTTGATTATTTCCGACGATTAGATTGAACCTAATTATCTACAGCAGCGATAAACAGTTTTACGCTAATCAGAATTGGGTTCATCCTAGCTCCAGTCATTTGAGTTCTCGGAAAGCGTCTTTACGAAGCGTAAAGTGCCCCGACAACTTGTAGCTGCAATCACTCACTGGGCCTAATTTCACGAAAATTGTCTCTCATTTTTCGACCTCCCACGTCGCCCCCGACGGGCCAAAAATGTTCCGAGAAGCTCGAGACTTTATCGTCAGTTTTCGGTGAAATGGAGGTTGTTAAATTTATAGGCGAGTAAGTTTCTTCATGAATGCTTTGAACTATCCACTTAGCGATGGATGTGAGTTTTCTGTGCATTACGGAAAGTAACTAAATTCATGCTTTTTAACTATTGTCGACTTTTCCAAAATCAAAAACATAGTTTAATGTTCTGGAATAATATAAACAGCCAAAAAATAGTTCAATTGTGATTGAATGAATTCAATTCTTTGTCACATAAAACTTGTTGCGATCATTTTGTTTCCTGTTTTGCTGTAAACAACATCGTTCCCCTGAGACTGAGTCATACACTTCCTTAACACATTAATGTGCGAAGTGATTTTATAACTTTCGGTTCACCTCGGTTAATGAAAATGAAAACTGGCAATCAAATCAAAGAGCGAAAGCATCTTTGCTGTGCAAATCGTCTACAGTGTTCATCACATTATTTAAGTTTTAGTCAATTTTTAGGGCAAATGTCTGGCCTCTGATGATTACAATGTTGTGTTTGATGGATGCTAAAGTATTAATAAACAAGACCGTAAATTAAGTCATTTCCAAGAATATGGCAACGCACGCTTGAGATTCACTTTCTAATGAATTCCACAACCGTCCGTAAAATGTGGCTTTGTACTTCTGGAATCTAATTAGTTTTCTGCGAAATTTCATGGCTAAGTTAATCCACACCAACCAAAGTTTTGCACGGGTAAAATTTATGTTCTCAACAAGAAGTTAATTATGCATATAGAGTAAAAAAAAAAGGGGATTATATTAGCTCATACGTCCAACAGACGTAAGCATGCTTATGCTTGCAGGATAACCGTAAAACGAGCATCTTTTAAGGATTTGCCGCACAGTAAAGATCTGGTCCGATAACTTCCTACGAACTCATTCACTAACGGTGACATACGACAGAAGATGATCAGGGATATTACTTTTTGGAAAGCTTTTTGGATGGTGATCGCACTACACTTCTCATACCTCAGCTTGTTTCCTTTCCTGTAGATGGGGGGAATACGCTCCCTATATTCTACTCCTCCGGTAGCTGTTCTGTTCCCCAGATTTGGACTATCAGTCTGTGCAGAGTGGCCATCTTGTTGAGCTCAGCTCCGATACCATACTTACCAATGATTTATTGGGTTATTAGATATGACGTAAATTAAGGGGAACGATCGGAAAAAGAAAAATAGAAATTTTAAAATTGGGGATCGTCACGAATTTATGTAAGATTTTGAATGTTAACCCTCTACAACCCAAATTTTTGTTTTGACTCAAAATCACTATTTTTCTTTCTAAAATCGATCTAAACACGGTTTGGGTATTAAAAGTTTTTAATTCGCGATTTTATAAATTTCACACTTTGATTTTTTAGAATTTTGTTTTTCAAGTTTCTTATCCAATCAAATAGTTTCATGAATCAATTTTTGTTTTGTGATTTTTCAACACATTTAGAGTTTGAAAATTTCTATTCAATGCTGACTTATTGCAATTTTTAAATTTTCAGGGTTAATTTTTCATTTTCCGTGTAACGAATTGGATAAATATTTTAGAGTGTAACATTCACCACCATAACCTTCTATTTAATAAGGTTAGTTGTACATTTAAACATGCGTTGAAGTTTTTATTAAATATTGATAAACATCAACAACTTTTCGAAATCTGATCAATTGAAAACTACAAAAAATAATCAAAATATACCGTCTCAAGGCGGTCTAGGGCATTGGAGGGTTAATAGCACCTTTATCTTTCGATGCATTTTCGAGATTTATTTATCAATCGACTCGGAGACTTCACACCAATTTGCAAATTTATTGAAACTTTTAGTTATCAACGTGAAACTTTACAAAATTTCAATTCTTTCGAATCGCAGGAAAAAATTCAGATCCAACCAAACCTGTTGATGCATCCCTAAAACGGACATCAGATTGGTGTGAGGTGCGGGCCATTTGGCACGCCGCTTCATTTTCTCCGCGCGCGAACGTTATTTTCGATAGAGATTTCACGGAGAACGGGCGATAACGTCGGGTAACAGTCCCAGTGACAACGGCTGCCACAGCGATGGCGTTGGAGGCAATTATCGATGCTAGAGCAGCGATAAGGACCGACAGCATAATTTAACCCTCAAAGCCTGAACGTACGATTCGCGCTTTCATTCAATCACTAAAACAAATCATAACTTCTACATTTCTCAACCGATTGTAACAATCAACCCCTCAAAACAATCGGTTAGATCTCTAGTTTCTGGAAATGGAATAATATTTTGGATTTGCCACTTGGTTTCGGAAATATTCCGGGTTGTACTGGGATAGGTTTTTTGACACCAGTGGGAACACTTGTTTAGCACTTCTATAAGTCAACGTGCGACATTTCAAACTTCATTATTTTGTAAAATAAAATCAATTGAAACCATCCTGATAGATTTTGGACAAGTTGGATGGCCATTTTTTTATCAGTGATACACCCTAGCTTCCGACATTTCAAACTTCATGACTTTACAAAACAAGACCAATGGAGCTCATTTTGAGGGTTTTGTACCAGTTGGATAGATTCCGAAATGGCCGGGAGGAAATGGCCATTCATGATCATTTATGAAGCCTCGATTGTGACATCTCTTCTTCTTCTTCTTCTTATTTATTTATTTATTTATTTATTTATCCATCAACAGGCTTAAAATAGCCCCAATGATGTTGGTAATAATATAAAACAAAAACAGAGATACAAATCAGGTCGGCAAATAGAAGTAAAACAAAATAAAAATAGAACAAAAAATAACAATCAATAATCTACATTCATCATCTAATACTGTTACGGACACCTGTTAGAAAAGAATGACGAAAACTTATGACGAAGCATATCACGTGTACTGTTGAAGTCGAACCACGGTACCACTCTATTAAAGATCCGTTGTAAGCCACTAACTCCTCCTTGCAGGCCATAATTGGTACGTCGTAGAGGCAGCCGAAGCATTAAACTGTTGCGAAGCGTGCGTTTGTTGAACGTTAATATCGATTCGCTCCAAGATGGCTTCACAATCGATTCGACCTTGAAGCGTATCAGCAATCGTCATCGCTCTTACTGTATCTCTTCTGGTGCGGGAGCAGCTCAAGATCTATTAAACGACATCTGCTCTCGTGGCTCGGCAACTGGAACGGATTCCTTCAAGGAAACTTCTGAAGCGCAAAACAAAGGAAGCGGCGCTGGACGGATTCTACTCTATCAGGAGCCATTGTTGTAGACCGGGCTCCAGACTGCTGCCACAATATTCCTGTGTGGAGCGAACGAGGGCACAATACAGAGACTTCAGAACCAATATATATCGGTAAAAATTTTCGCTGTTCTGGAAAATAAATCCCAGCGTCTTTGAAGCTTTCTCGACGATATACGAGACATGCTGGCAGAATGTTAATTGCCGAGTCTAAAATAACTCCCAGATCCTTCCACTTGATTTACGCGCCCGATTGTGGTACCGTGCAGGTTGGTGAGCGAATGTGATCGGTTGCCTCTTTCGCGAAAAGGTGATGACGGAACACTTGGTAGGATTCAGTGTCAAGCGGTTTAGCAGGCACCAACTGGCAAGAAGATCTAGCTGCTCTAGCAGATAGTAGCAGTCGGCGATTGATTGGATCAAAGGAAGATTTTTAGGTCGTCAGCGTACGATAACCGGGGGCTCTTTATGATCAAATGCGCATCGTTGAAGTAGAGTAGAAAATCAGTGGACCCTAGATGACTTCCAGGTATACCGGATGTTGCAAAGAAGCAATCAGATCTGAAGTCTCCAATCGCTACCATCAGTTGTCGGTCCGACAAATACGATCTAAACCAGCGAAGAAGGTTGCCGCAAATACCAGAATCTATCAAGTTTTGCTATCACGATGACCATGGTCTATCTTATCAAATGCGGCGGATAGGTCGGTGTAAATGACATCTGTCTGAGCCCGTTCAATCATGCTATCGGTGATAAACGATGTCAGGCACAAGGTTGGTGGTCGTTGAACGTCCAGCAGTAAACCGTGCTGATCTGAGCAGAGGTGTTGTTTGCAATGCGAGAACAACGGTTCCATGATAATCAGCTCGAAAGAGTTTCGACAACGCACTCCAGCGAAGATATGCCTCGGTAATTATTAACGTCACGCTTACTGCCTTTTTTGTGTACAGGAAACATGTGGGCGTGTTTCCAGCAGGATGGAAATTCGCCGCTGGATAGAGACGAACGAAATAAACGTTGAATCGACACTAACAAGCAGGAGATGTGTTTCTTCAAGAACGATGCTGGAATCCCATCTGGACCGGGACTGTTCGATGATTTCAGTTGAGACGCAGCCCCTGGAAATTGCATCCGCGTCCACATCGAATGTACCAAGCGTTTGTCCAACCAATGGCACATTACTAGCAGCGAGGGTGGCTTGATTATCACTTACAGCTTCATTGCTAAATACGCTAGAGAATTTCTCTGCGAAAAGACGACACGTTTCTTGGGTGGAAGTGGCTATTTCGTCATCCAGGTGCATCAAGGATGAAAACCCAGACTCCTTTCGCTGTTCATTGACATATTTCCAAAACGTTTTTGGATGAGAGCGTAGCCTACGCTGAATATCTTGCTCGTATTGGAAAAACATCTTTGATTGGCTCGCTTGTACTTGTAATTGAGCCTGACGTAATGATTTCCTAAGCGGTACTGTACGGTGCCTTGTAAACTTACGCAGGGCAGCTCGTTTAGATTGATTTCAGTTTGCGTAATGAAGTCGTTTGCCAGGGACAGTCGGTTTTCCTGTCTCGCACAGATCTTTGGAACATGTCGATCAATAACGTAAGTTAAAATATTTGAGAAAATTCGCGCCACGCAGTTTCGACGTCCTCTTGTTCCAGAATACTTTCCCAATCCTAATGAAGACAATAACTCGTCGATACTTCGATTATCGTCTCTTGAGAAATTGTATGAAACAGTTACATCTGAAGCATTGAAATCATGCGCCGCATTATGAGCGATCGTCACAAGCAATGGCGGGTGATGAGCAACCGATTTACCAGAGGGGCGGGAGCCTGAACTACGGACGGAGCATGATCATGATCACTGGCAAAACATAGGTCCAAAATACGGTTGTTTGCCTTGCCGACAGAATTCCTTTGTAATAATGTGGCGGAACTGTGGCTGTCGAGCATTACATCCCCACACTGGGACAAAAGCCGCCTCACGCAGCTTAGTGTTCGATTAAGCACTTCACAGTTATTAACTGCGAGGTTTCTTAGCCAGGTTACCATTTTTGCATTCGTATATCCATGAGGCTAACACGATGATACTTTTATGCCCAGGAAGAAGTCGAGATAATTTCAATCCGAAAATTGCCTAGACCGGCACCGGGAATCGAACCCAGCCACCCTCAGCATGGTCTTGCTTTGTAGCCGCGCGTCTTACCGCACAGCTAAGGGAGAACCCCTGTGACATCTCAAACTTCATAATTTTGCAAAACAAAACCAATGGTGCTTATTTTGACGATTTTTCGACAACTTGGACATGTTCCGAAGTCTTCCGGAATAGTGCTTCGGGGGAAAATGCCCATTTTCGATTATTTATGAAGCCTCGCTTGCGACATTTCAAACTTCATGATTTTGCAAAACAAGATCGATGGAGCTAAATTTTAAGGTTTCTGGACCAGTTGGACATGTTCCGGAATCATGCGGAATGGTGCCCCGAGGGAAAATGGCCATTTTTGATCAATTATGAAGCATCGCTTGTGATATTTCAAAATTCATGATTTTGCAAAAAAAAAGGCCAATTGAGCTTATTTTGAGATTTTTTAGACAACTTTAGAATACTTCCGGAATAGTGCCTTGGGGGAAAATGGCGATTTATGATTATTTATGAAGCTTGCGACATCTCAAACATCATGATTTTGAAAAACAAGACCAATGGAGCTCATTTTGAGGGTTCTTGGACCAGTTTGACAAGTTCGGAATAATAGTGACCCAAGGGGAAAATGGTCATTTTTGATCATTTATGAAGCCTCGCTTACACGATATTTCCAAGCTTCATGATTTTTGTAAGAAACAAACCAATGGAGCTTGTTGTGAAGGATTTCTGGACAAGTTGGACATGTTTTGAAATCTTC
>NW_026942166.1:0-6617 GCF_024139115.2 Armigeres subalbatus
ATAAGCCTTTACGTTATACTTAGTATACGAGAAAGGCAAGCAATAACTAGTATCTAATTTGAAGAAGTTGAAAACCACTGGAGTAGCTTATTCTCAACAAAAGTTATGTCCTATGAAATATATTTCAAGACTGCTTAGAACAACTCCTAAAATCCTAGTAAAAAATCTGCTGCCAGAACCTCTGCTTTTCAGAGTTAAAGTTGGGAAGGCATAATTACCTTTCCACCGGGCGGTGTTGTTAATGTGGTGCATGAAGGCAACGCCATGAAGAATCAAACTGGGTAGCACCGGACAAGTTTGGCAAATTTTAATTGATTTTATGCGCATCCACTATCCAGTATGCATATACCGACATGGGATTTTGCAGAGTCAATTTCACTCATGTTCAGCATCAGCCCGGATACTTGAAGCCAGTCGATCGATCGAGGCGTTGTTTGCCCCTCAATCAAAGCGAATAGGGATCGGATTATTTCATTGAAATCAGAAATTTTTCACAAAAGGACGCTTTTCAATGCTGTTTTGCTATAAATTAAAAAAAAAACAAATTATTTATTGTACGTAGATTAAGTTGTTAAAGCTTTATTTATTAGATGAACATGGTTGAGGTTTGTTTAATAAAATCGATGGTGTACTCTTATTTGCACTTGATGTTACCTCAAAGTTTTGTCGATTGGTACCCTATTTAAAATATGAAAATCTTCTCCTAAATATATACGATATATTAGATTAAAACACGACTTTTTCTCGAAAGTAATAGTACGCTAAATATCCGATATGTTTTCACTTAAATAATGAATTTGCCTTCCATCATGTTTCCTTTCGCACTGAAAAAATGGGCAAACTGCGCCCCGAAGGAAGAAGAAAGATCTGAGTACAACCTAAAAATACGTAAATATGAAAGTAAAAATGCACAAAAGATCAGCTCAATTGAACTTACCGAAACGTCCTGGGTATGCAAACAGTCAGCGGGTAGATCAAGACGTACCAACCGGCCGCAGAAGAAGGCCACCCAGAAGCCGACGATGATCAATACGATCAGCCAGATGATGGACCACAGGGATGTTAGCCATGTGGTTGGATGTAGGGGACCTTAAATGAGGAAACGAAAGGAAGGAACGCCAAATTAATTATGTTTTTTATCTATTTCAATCGATTGTATATTCGGTATGATTACCTAAAGTATAACCT
Organism: Armigeres subalbatus; assembly: GCF_024139115.2. Taxonomy (NCBI): domain Eukaryota; kingdom Metazoa; phylum Arthropoda; class Insecta; order Diptera; family Culicidae; genus Armigeres; species Armigeres subalbatus. The sequence continues at coordinate 1,189 of NW_026942166.1, forward strand.
ACATCTTGTATTATTAAATCAACATTTCATTCAAAAGCTTCCCTTACTTTCTATATACCACCCTAATGCACGCATGGCTTTGAGTACCAGTTGCTCGAATGCTTCTACTACTATAAACTGGTGAACGAACTCACCACAAGATTTCCAGGTTGTGTTCGTGTATCAAATTGGCTTCGTGTTGTGAGTAGGCAAACGGCTAAATTATTAATCGGTTCTTCTGTTGAATGGAATTGATGCGTTGCACGTCTTCGTCTAAATGCTTCCGATGTTCTGCTACCAGAACCCAAATTCTTAATCAAAGAAGTGATAAATAACTTTGTTTTCATTACTGATCTGTGACATACTCCTTATCTTGCACACAGATAAGAGACGCAAATAACTGACAAATTCTACAACATATTTTGGGGTTGTTGAATTCGAAGTCAAACTGAAAAGAACTAAGAACTAGAACTAGAGATATAGTCGAATCGTCTTGAACATGCACAGCCCTTCGGCGGCGGATGCAAAACAAAAGCTACAAAACTTGTTTATTGCTGCACTTGGGTTGGATGGAGCAACGACGGGGATAGTCTCTCTGCGGTCAGTGGGCGAATCTCGCCCTACTCGACTCGATAGTCGATGACGATTATAAATATGTTTCACACCACCAATATCCAGCGTATGGATAGATCGCGATGACCCTCTCGTGAGGTTACGGCGCGCGCTGCTGCTACTGCCCGTCCATGCTGATGATGATGCTGGAGAATAGTTTTTTTTGATGATCGAAGTTGGACGAAAGTGATGTCAACGATGATCTAACTGGTTCCTGGTATTTATATGGAAGAGTGAATTTCGATGCGCCAAGGATGCCAGGTGTTGTTCGGCTATTGGCGCTCATAGATTCAGGATGATAGTCCGCAGTAGAGCTGTGCGCCGCCGCGCCGCGCCGCGGCCGCCGACAATTTTATGCATACCCGCCGCCCGCCACCGTTTTTTGACCGGCGCGCCGCTATAATTTTGACCGCGCCGCCAAACGGGTACGGAATTTTGTGCGAGCCGTTGAAATAATTTAAAGTTCTGTGGCGTGGGGATAGTTTTGGGAATTTATCCTCCTCTCCAATTTGTTAGAAGAAAAATTCCGGGTTCAAACCCTTATACATTTGAAAAATTTCAGCTGCGCCGCTGAAAGAAAGAACATGTACACTCAACCGTCTTTTTATATCACCTTTGTTGTTAGGATGCAAAATGATTTTTTGTTAAGATTACTTGTTTTTAATTTTAATTGATCTTCCAGAATTCTTTTAAATATTATTCGCAGCGATCCGCGGACCCAAATTAAATTGATTAATTAACTATGTTATCTGACAAGGTTCATGTTTCAGGTCTTCCAATAATTTCCTGAGAGATCTCCACGCATGTAAACGTATGTTTACGGTCTATATATCAATATTATTAGTGATTTATGAATCAAATTCGACATACATTCAACATGTTTTTCCATTACAGGTAACCCAAAGAATTCCACGAGCCTTAAAAGTCTATACGGGTAATGACAGATCTATTAGCTCCTTCTTGAAATTTGACCTCTTGTTTAACGGTTATCCAATTTGGTTGTTTGGACATATCTAAGATCCAATAAAGGTGTAAACTCAAGGAAACTCTTGGAAGGACCTGCAGTAAAAATAATTTTTTGAGCCGGATTATCCAATTTGGATCTATGGAATATAAAGCGCACCAATTTTCAAGGTTTTCCCCCTAAGACGCTCAATACCACTTCAGCATCCATTTTGAAAAAGAGATAATAACCTTTTGGGTACGCGAGCAGACCTTCATGTCTAAACTCCAGGGAATTCTTGGATGAATTGGGATGGAAAACTCTCAACAAATTCAATTCTATGGACCACAAGTCAACATAAAAAATAAAACTAGCGGACCCTCAAGGAGCTCAAGGCCTAAACTTCAGGAAATTCTTGTATGGACTGAGATGCATATTTTTTTCTATATCGGTAAGGATGAGTCTTTTCTAATGTATTTATAAAAGATTGGAAAACGATCATTTGCGCCACAAATTTTGTTTGCTAAAGAAGCTTAGAAAATGAAAAGATTCTGGAATCCTGGATAATGTTGAAAGACGTGGGACACAAGTCGGGCAGAAACATAATTCATAGGTTGCTTAATCAAACGCAATTATAGAAAATATGATTTTGTAACTGATGACAGAGCATGATGTAACAATGTGCCATCAAATGGGGTAATTTGGCCGAAAAGGTCATTTTGGCCAGAAAAGGTCTATTTAGCCAAATAGGACGAATTGGCAGAAAAAAATTAATTGGCCGAATAGGTCATTTTGAAAAGTGAGAAATTATAGAGTAAAGAAGAAAGACGTCTCAATTCTCATTTCCTCATTTCTAACTTCTTTCACTGTAAAAATGAGAAGCGCAGAAGTGAGTAATGAGGCGTCCTCCACTACTTACTTCACGCTCCTCACTGATTTCGCGCTTCTCACTTTTTACAGTGAGAAGAGAAAAATGAAAGAGTGAAGCAGAGACGTCCACTTTTCTTATTTCTAATTTCTCACATTTCAGCCCAATGACCTATTCATTGCCAAACAATACTTTGGATCAAACGACCTTTCGACCAAACTGAATCACTTTCGGCCAAGCGACCTTTTCGGGCCAATGACTTTTCAGCCAAACTGTTCCTTTCTGATCGTTATTTTTCTTTAATTTTGAAAAATTTCTCTGCTATGACTTTAGGAAATTCCTGCTCCATGAATTCTTGGAAACTGATTTTTCAATCATTCTTGACTCTTCCATCTCAGGTGGTCTGAGAACTTGTCCATTTCAGGAATTATGAGGGAATAAATCCACCCAAAATCTAAATAAATGCAACACCATCTTCTCCTTCCACAGCAACGCAGGTTATTCTTTTCGTTCGCTGGAAATCTCCCTCAACTATTTTGGGAGAAATTTCTCCTCCAAGGAATTCTAGGAGCTAAAGAACTCTAAGGAACTTTAAAGATTAGTATTTTGGAGAATTCCTTTTCAGAAGCTCTGGGATATTCAATTCTAACGCAGTGTTCCATCTCTCTTTGATTTTAATTCAACATAGCTATTCTACAGGCGACTTTTGCAGCACACTTTCGAGCTGCACAAATTCTTTAAAATTGAATTGATATGTCCTGTTTAATTGTATTGATGTGTTTCTTATGGAATTCTGATTGCTGTATTATGAGCATGTTTGTTTGTACATGTGATTAATTAGATTTGGGGTACATTTCTATCATTATAATCATTATTTAGCTTAAAACACATAAATAAACATAAATAAGTAAATGGTAAACTCTTCTTCTACAATTATTCCTTCTACAGAAATTCTCTAAATACTTATTTGGGAATTTTGCCCCACGATAGGATTAAGGACAATTTCTACTCGCACGAACTTTGTGGAATCCTCCCCAGAAATTAATATGAATTCCTCCTTAAAGAATTTGGAAGAATTTATCCTCGAGATCCTGGCAGATGGCATTCACCTCATCCTAACTCTGAAATTCCTCCCCTCTCCTGAATAGGGTGGTCAGTATTTTTCATTTTGACAAATATCGGTATTCGGTACTGTAAGGTGGAGTCAATACCAGTAATACCGATAAAATACTGATATTTATGAAAATTAGGAATTAAAAAAAACTTTTGAATTGGACTATTGGGAAGAATTAGACAAACTTGTTACATGCTAAAAATATCGCTTGTTGAGCTGCGCAAAAAGTGAAACTAATGGGTATAACATAATGAGCAGTTATCTCTCAATCTGCACATCGGATTTTATTGGCCAAATGTTGCAGAAAGCACTGCAAGAATGCCCTTTCTACAAGATTTCGAAGAAGCCGAAGAAGTTGGACGAATTATACTAAGATCGTCGAAAATCAGTTTCTATTAAAGTCTTTTCCCATAATTAACTTTACGTTTATAGTAGGAGAATTTTTTACGGATTGTTTGCAAGGATTCTGGCGTCAACCTAGCTGCCACCGACAACGCAAGTGTTGTTTTTGCTTGCCTCTCTACTGTAGTATCGCTGTAGTATCTTCAAGTTATTTCTTTATCCGATAAACCTTTAGGAAAATCATCCATAGAGGCATCTTCTTCTTACCGATCGTCAGGTGTGGCTCGTTGTTGTTTGAAGTGCGTTGTCTCAGCTTCCAACAGTCGCATCGAGGAAAGAGATGATCAGACGCTTCAAGATCTCGTCCGCTTGCTTACGATCGCGAAAGTATCTTGGGATGTCTCGAAAGAAAATGCCAAAATCATTTCTCGTCAACTGCTTTACGGCAGGATTATTTTTAAAAGCAAAGATCAGGTGATATTCTAGTCGTCTCCTTGAATTCATTCTTTGAGAGCATCAGAATAAAGGTGGCGGAAATGTCTGTGGCTCAACAGTATAATTAATTCAACATAATAATTTGGAGTGCAATTGTAGTTCAGCAATAGATTGTACAGGTTCTAAAACTGGAATTGTTTCACCTACCAAGTGAAACAATCATCATCACTGAAGTTTTTTAAACGGATCCCTTCAACTTATAGAATAATTGGAGCATGAATAACTTGCTATTTTAGCGTATCTGGGTGTCAGTCAACAATACAATTTATTTCCTGAATTCAGAACGCACATATTTTAGCAACAAATCATTTTTCACGGAAGAAAACTACTACGGCACGTATCTTTTTCACAATTTCATATTATTACGGGAGAAAACGATGACTAAATAATGTTTATTGAAGAAAAAGTCATTGGCAGTTTGACAGATGGTTAAGAGAATGAAGCTTACTGTTAACGCATATTTGTCCCATCATTGTTGGATTTCCTACACCGAAAAAAATGTTGCGGTGAAAACTACCATTCCGAGGGTTATTTTAAGAATATACCGACGATTTCCAGCAGCAGATAACAAACCCGTTTGATTTTACCATGCGCGCAGTAAAAATCAACTGTGGTCCCCTTGCCAAATGTTGTTACCTGAACTACTTGAATCAGTGGTAAATTTCTCTGAAAACATGGTTAACTTAAATTAAATTTCATAGTCGATTCAAAAACAAGGCGTATTCTACGAAATAGTAACTTTTACCATGGATTTTTTTTCTGTGAATCTATATGGGACAGATGTGCGATTTCAGGCAGTTTAGCTGATATATATAGAGGAAAACATTTCGAGATTTTTTCTACTGCCGGCAAAATATGAAAATACCGAAAATACCGGTATTTGCCATTTCTAATACCGGTATTTTCGGTACTCAAAGTATTGCCGGTAATACCGGTAATACCTGCGGTTCCAGTACTACCAGTTAGACCATACCTCTACTCACGAATTATGAGGACATCTTCTCCCTGAATTATAGCCAAATTTCTTCTCTTTGTATTCTGGGGAATTCTTTCGATGGGACTTCTAAAAGTTTCTT
>NW_026942167.1:0-1000 GCF_024139115.2 Armigeres subalbatus
TATAAGAACTAATGAAATATTGTTATTGTCCCCTTCGGAAGATATTATTTTATTTAAAAATATTTGTATACACCCAGAAGAAAATGGATAAAGACTAGCTTTGTAAATATTGTATGGATTATTTTTAGTTCATGAGCTTTTTATATTAAACAATATGTACCAGTATTTTCATATTCATTTTTGGTAAATAATGTGATATTTGCAAAAGTGTCCTATGTATCTGCGTGTTTTCTTATATTTTATAAAGAAGTGTAACAGTAAAATATAAAAAATACTCAAATCACAAATATCACAATACATAGTCAAAATAGTATATATGTACTAATATTCACTTGCTTAGTATAAAAAACTAAACAAAATGTCCATATGATATTTAAACAACTAACCCTTTTCTATTTTCTTCTAAGTCGATACGAATATGTCTTATAAACTTTATCTTCCAAAGGGGCAATAATAATATTTCATCAGTTTTTAACCCTTAAATGCGCAATGTTGTTTTAAAACAACAAACCGAAAATACGTTCAATGTTAATGGTTTTAATGGTTGTTTACGATAAAAATATTTTCGACGATTTCTAAAAAAATCGTCTTGCGCCTTTAAGGGTTAAATATATGTATAACAAATGCGATGCAAATCTTAATTCCATTCATCGTACCATGTTGTTCAATTATTTAACCTCCTAACTAATCGAAAATCATTAGGACGTATTTTTTTTAGCATCAGTTTATTTTTAAAAAAATCATCAAATATCATGTCTTCGGGAAAGTGTTTGTATTAAAGGGCATGAATTTTTCTGTCCATTGCCGATTGAAACAGCTGCCCGTCTCTGCCCCATCGCATAAACGGCATATGTGAAAAATACCATAAATTTGCCTTTTTTTCACGATTATTCGCCAAAAATCATTTTTCTAACTGGATCACCGCCACGAATCGTTTATTTTACCAATATCTATGATTTTGAATAATATCCAATAGTAAAAGTGTTGAAAAAGTACAATT
>NW_026942168.1:0-2384 GCF_024139115.2 Armigeres subalbatus
TTTACAAAATAGAATTGTCTGATGGAAACCCAATTTCAATAGAACAATGGGAAACTCAAAGATGTTGGCTATTGTCAAACGTGAGTATAGGTAGGATTGGGGTTGCGGGATATATACTCACTTTTAGGCGTAGTTCACTTTTCTATAGAATTATGCGTACTTTATAGTTCTAAAGAAAGAGTATTTTCTGAATTTACCGTGTTTAACGGGCTAAAATTACTCCGTTTTGCGCTAACGTAATTTTTGAACGGTATAAAAAATAAATGACAGATCAACGTGAGGTTTGTTTATAAATAAAAGTAAAAATTTATATTGAAAAATGGCAAGTTTTATAATAAAAAGGAATAAAATGTTTCATTGTTACCTGCAGGTATGTATTTTAATTTTTTTAGAGAGTCTTTTTCAAGCTTCTTGATCCCCTTTATAGCGTTGTCTATACACGACTCAAGTAAACTCGCCCCGGCTTCCGTCACTCTGGACGAATCCACCGAATCAAGCACTGGATGCCGGTAAGTAAATCAAGCCAAGGCAACTTTACGAAGGCAGGCTAACGACTGGATGCATCAGCGTTCCAGAATCAATTGTCAGTGCTATACTACGAAGCTGCAAAGACCATCCGGTGGTGAAAGCACTGCAGGCCGAGAAGGAATAAAAGCTGGACAATTTTTACGATCGCGTAAGGCGCCTCTGGAACACAATGCAATAAGGCAGAAAGATCAAAGACTTGCACGACAGTCCGTGGGTGAAGACTTCCAAATCAAACTGGATGTTTCGACGATGTGTAATATTATTTTAGAAATTGCGTGGATCAGGAAAAATGAGTTTTCTTTTAGCCACATTAAAGCACAGTTACGAAATTCTGCAACGATTTATGAAATTGTACTCATGTTCTGTCCTTCAGTAATTGTTTTTCCCGGTTTTACGTAACAAAAGAGGCATGATAAAAATAACTTATCCAAATTAAACGTTTGCAGCAGAGGAACGTCGCATAACCTACATCAACACAGTGATTGAGGGCTCAAGCAAAGAAAGCGAGCCAAACAGCAAATCTACGCCTGAAGCCGATCGTCTACAACCAATTTAAAGTTTGCAATATTTGCTAGGTCCGATCCAGCGGCAGAGTATGCCGTGTTGATGCGGATATTGACGAAATCCGGCGCACCAGGACGCGGAGTTCAAACCGCGTAGTTTTATTGACTTTGGGTCTGGTGTTGGAACCGGTACGTGGGCTGTGTCCACTTTGCCGGGAAGGATCACATTTTGAGTACGTGTCTGATTGACGCTTCCGCCAGGAAATGAACGAACTGGCGGAATTGCTTATTCTAAATGTTGGTGGCGAAATTAACAAGGCCATGAGTTTGAGGACCGTTTACTACGGAACCAGTTTCTGCCAGCATCGCGCAATAGGTACGACATCGTGTTGAGTGCGTTTTCGCTGTTCGGAGCTTCCATCAGAAGAAGAATCCGGCTGGAAGTTATAGAAAATCTGTGGAACAAATGTGGACGGCTATTTAGTTCTGGTAGAGCAGGGCTCGTATGCCGGATTCTCATTGATTGAGGAAGCCAGGGAATTTCTGTTGGTGAAATTTTAAAAACCAGCGAAGTTGCATACCACATATTATTTTTCTACCGGTAAGAAATTGGATTTGTGATGGTTTAACTCCGCACGGAAGCTTGAATTAAAGCCCAGATATGTATAAGAAAACTACATTCGATGTGTTTTTGTTCATTGTTTCATTTATTATCAATTTTAGCTAAGCTGTTTATCTGTTTTTCTGTTTTGATTCAGCCTTTCTTATTGTTGGTTCAGCTCTGGCATTTTAATTGAATCTCAAATGTTTCATTTTCTATTTCAGTGCCCCCATCAACAGCAATGCCCTCGCATGCAGTTAGATGACGGCACACCGTGCATATTCAAAGCAGAGATTAAGCAATCTGTTACCGTTGGGCAAAACAGGTATGAGGTCTCCAAATTTTTATACTCCTACGTTGTGTTTAAAGAGAGCCATGCTCACCCACTATCCCAGGCTTGGTTAGAGCAAACATTGGTGAGATCGAAGCATTCGATTTGCATGAATGTGTACTGAAAAACGGAAAGTTACAAAGAGATAATTTTCACCGCTTCAAAACATGGGAAGTGAAAAAGTACCAAGAAAAAACCGTTGATATACTGAAATATTTATTACTTTTTTTAGAAATTTATATCGATGCAAGCTCAGGCCAGCGTAAATGGGGTGACCAATTACCAGTAAAAATATAATGAAGTATAATTTATGAAATGGTAAGAAAATGTTTGTACAAATATTATGTAAAATTTAATAGATGGTATACTTTCTAAGAAAGAAAACTTTGAAATAGAAAAAAAAGTATCAAACATTATAATC
>NW_026942169.1:0-18013 GCF_024139115.2 Armigeres subalbatus
GACCGACAAAACAACATTCAGTAGTGCCTGCTTAGGGTTGGTACTTATAACGATCGGATGATAACGACACAGTATCCAAGCTGAAATTTTTATTATCGACCTTTTTTAATTGCTTCTAGGGCAAGATGCAGCAGTGCAGCACTCTTTAGTCTAGTGGTTAGATACGCGGCTAGAAAACAATACAATGCTGTACGTGGCTGGTTCAAATCTCGGTTCGGTCGCCATGTGCCACTTTGGATAGGTCTCCTACTCGGTTGGAACGCGCATTTGTATGGAACTGTCAGACAATTCTGTTCCAATTCTGACACTTGACGACACTGTTATTATAGTCACTGTAGATGCAACGAGAAGCCATTTCCCCACAGTCAGCTACTGAGTTGTAGTAGCTCATTTGAAAGCAAACTTAACTTTTTTGAATAAACTCGTCATATTTTAGAAAATATTTATCTAATTAACTTCAATGACCAAAAATTCTGCTCAATGTTTCTCCTGCCAGATCGGTGTCCTGATCAGCGGTGTCCAGAACCGCATCAACCACATTCGGACGTGCCATGTGCGGACGGCGTACTTCAGCAACGACTTCCGGGTGCTCAACATCGACAACCTGATACCGTACGACGAGCTGCAGCTGAGCGCGGTCAACCTCAGCCCGCACTTAACCGGCGAGAAGCGGGATACCATCCGGTTACAGGTCATCATTGCGCCGCTCGGTGAGTACGCCTGCACAGATATGCCAACGTTCGAGTTCAAAGACTTATAACGATAAGAAGCGCGCGCGCGCGGTTGAGCCGAGAAGAGAGGAGCGCTTTTTCGATTGCCATGCGATCCGGTCCAATCACATCGATGAGTCGGGCAGAGGGTTCACGAACGCAGGACGCAGATCAATCACATGGCTCTGACGACACGGCAGAGCGGTCGTTTTACTTGAGAAAGTAGCAAAAGGAAACATTTTCGTTGAACGGTTGTTTTTTAGTTTATATTGCGGTTAGAAGGCAAGGTGATGTCGATTTCCAGTTAATATTAGTAAATCTGTGCTGCAGCTGGAAATAATTATACAAAAATGGATACAATATATAGATTACCAAAATAATTATATGACGCAGATTTACAAACATAATTGATTCATGTGCTAATATCTTTCACACCAGTAAATATAAATCTATTCGAAGGAAATCCACTAGTTGCAGCTCAATTATTTCATCCGAAAGTCTTACTGCCGCAGTTCAAGATGGGTGTCGTTATCCCCAGTATCCATAATAAGTCATTTCCCAATATCTAGTCCAGTCCAGATGCGCTTCGTGGTGCAATCGTCTTCGGAGCGATGGTTGGTCGGTACATTACCCGCAATGTGCACATTTATGAGCGGCTCATGTCCCAGTTTGTAATTAATTTTATTAGGAAAAGTGTAACTGTTTCCAATCGATTATTATGTCGGGAACAGGTCGGTGCATATGCGTCCATACGTAAGCGTGTACGACTGACTGTAGTACGAGGGAGCTAACTGATGGTGTTTCATTTCTCTTTTCATCGGGTTCGCATCACTTTCTTTGGTTTGTGCTATTGCGATTACAATCATAAATGAATGCCATGTTGCAATTAGAGAGATGCTGGTGCGCTTGGAAGACAATGTAGACAATTTTTTTCCACTATCGTTTCATTCATTTTAAAGGGGACGTCGACTAAATTATTATCAATTTAACATGCGTCAGTTGGCTAAAATGAGCTTTTCCGTTTTCTTGCAACTTTCCGTACCTGATGCATGTTTTTGAATGATTGCAACTATAAAAACATCTTTTACACCAGCGGTTCTCAACCTGGGGTACATGTCGCTGCCTTCAGGGGGTACCACTGATAAAAGTGCGTAATGGCGGATGTATTACAGTTCAAATGAAAACTTATTGAGAAAGGGGCTTTCAAGAGGCTAGGAAGCTTCTTTTCAAGAGTCTCGGAAGCCTCCTTTCAAGAGGCTCGGAAGCCGCCTTTCAAGAGGCTCGGAAGCCTCCTTTCAAGAGGCTCGGAAGCCGCCTTTCAAGAGGCTCGGAAGCCTCCTTTCAAGAGGCTCGGAAGCCTCCTTTCAAGAGGCTCGAAAGCCTCCTTTCGAAAGGCTCGGAAGCCTCCTTTCAAGAGGCTCGGAAGCCTCCTTTCAAGAGGCTCGGAAGCCTCCTTTCAAGAGGCTCAGAGCCTCCTTCAAGAGGCTCAGAAGCCTCCTTTCAAGAGGCTCAGGCCTCCTTTCAAGAGGCTCAGAAGCCTCCTTTCAAGAGGCTCAGAAGCCCACTTTCAAGAGGCCCAGAAGTCTCCTTTCAAGAGGCTCAGAAGTCTCCTTTCAAGAGGCTCAAAAGCCTCCTTTCAAGAGGCTCAGAGCCTCCTTTCAAGAGGCTCAGAAGCCTCCTTTCAAGAGGCTCAGAGCCTCCTTTCAAGAGGCTCAGAAGCCTCCTTTCAAGAGGCTCAAGGCCTCCTTTCAAGAGGCTCAGAAGCCTCCTTTCAAGAGGCTCAGAGCCTCCTTTCAAGAGGCTCAGAAGCCTCCTTTCAAGAGGCTCAGGAAGCCTCCTTTCAAGAGGCTCAGAAGCCTCCTTTCAAGAGCTCAGAGCCTCCTTTCAAGAGGCTCAGAAGCCTCCTTTCAAGAGGCTCAGGCCTCCTTTCAAGAGGCTCAGAAGCCGCCTTTCAAGAGGCTCAGGCCTCCTTTCAAGAGGCTCAGAAGCCTCCTTTCAAGAGGCTCAGAAGCCTTCTTTCAAGAGGCTCAGAGCCTCCTTTCAAGAGGCTCAGAAGCCTTCTTTCAAGAGGCTCAGAGCCTCCTTTCAAGAGGCTCGAAAGCCTCCTTCCGAAAGGCTCAGAGCCTCCTTTCAAGAGGCTCAGGAAGCCTCCTTTCAAGAGGCTCAGGAAGCCTCCTTTCAAGAGGCTCAGAAGCCTCCTTTCAAGAGCTCAGAAGCCTCCTTTCAAGAGGCTCAGATGCCTCCTTTCAAGAGGCTCAGAAGCCTCCTTTTAAGAGCTCAGAAGCCTCCTTCCAAGAGGCTCAGAAGCCTCCTTCCAAGGCTCAGAGCCTCCTTCAAAGAGGCTCAGAAGCCTCCTTCCAAGAGGCTCAGAAGCCTCCTTCAAGAGGCTCAGAAGCCTCCTTCAAGAGGCTCAGGCCTCCTTCCAAGAGGCTCAGAAGCCTCCTTCCAAGAGGCTCAGGCCTCCTTCCAAGAGGCTCAGAGCCTCCTTCCAAGAGGCTCAGGAAGCCTCCTTCCAAGAGGCTCGGAAGCCTCCTTCCAAGAGGCTCAGGAAGCCTCCTTCCAAGAGGCTCAGAAGCCTCCTTCCAAGAGGCTCAGGAAGCCTCCTTCCAAGAGGCTCAGAAGCCTCCTTCCAAGAGGCTCGGAGCCTCCTTCCAAGAGGCTCGGAGCCTCCTTCCAAGAGGCTCAAGCCTCCTTCCAAGAGGCTCAGAGCCTCCTTCCAAGAGGCTCAGAAGCCTCCTTCCAAGAGGCTCGGAAGCCTCCTTCCAAGAGGCTCAGAAGCCTCCTTCCAAGAGGCTCAAAGCCTCCTTCCAAGAGGCTCGGAAGCCTCCTTCCAAGAGGCTCAGGCCTCCTTCCAAGAGGCTCAGAAGCCTCCTTCCAAGAGGCTCAGGAAGCCTCCTTCCAGAGGCTCAGAGCCTCCTTCCAAGAGGCTCAGGCCTCCTTCCAAGAGGCTCAGGCCTCCTTCAAGAGGCTCAGAAGCCTCCTTCCAAGGCTCAGGCCTCCTTCCAAGAGGCTCAGGAAGCCTCCTTCCAAGAGGCTCAGGCCTCCTTCCAAGAGGCTCAGGAAGCCTCCTTCCAAGAGGCTCAGAAGCCTCCTTCCAAGAGGCTCAGGAAGCCTCCTTCCAAGAGGCTCAGGCCTCCTTCCAAGAGGCTCAGAAGCCTCCTTCCAAGAGGCTCAGGAAGCCTCCTTCCAAGAGCTCAGAAGCCTCCTTCCAAGAGGCTCAGGCCTCCTTCCAAGAGGCTCAAAGCCTCCTTCCAAGAGGCTCGAAGCCTCCTTCAAGAGGCTCAGGAAGCCTCCTTCCAAGAGGCTCAGAAGCCTCCTTCCAAGAGGCTCAGAAGCCTCCTTCCAGAGGCTCAGAAGCCTCCTTCCAAGAGGCTCAGAAGCCTCCTTCAAGAGGCTCAGAGCCTCCTTCCAAGAGGCTCAGAAGCCTCCTTCAAGAGGCTCAGAAGCCTCCTTCCAAGAGGCTCAGAGCCTCCTTCCAAGAGGCTCAGGAAGCCTCCTTCAAGAGGCTCAGGCCTCCTTCAAGAGGCTTGGAAGCCACCTTCCAAGAGGCTTGGAGCCTCCTTCCAAGAGGCTCAGAGCCTCCTTCCAAGAGGCTCAGGCCTCCTTCCAAAGAGGCTCAGATGCCTCCTTCCAAGAAGCTCAGATGTCTCCTTCCAAGAGGCTCAGAAGCCTCCTTTCAAGAGGCTCAGAAGCCTCCTTCCAAGAGGCTCAGAAGCCTCCTTCCAAGAAGCTCAGAAGCCTCCTTCCAAGAGGCTCAGAAGCCTCTTCCCAAGAGGCTCAGAAGCCTCTTCCCAAGAGGCTTAGAAGCCTCCTTCCAAGAAGCTCAGATGTCTCCTTCCAAGAGGCTCAGAAGCCTCCTTCCAAGAGGCTCGGAAGCCTCCTTCCAAGAGGCTCGGAAGCCTCCTCTCAAGAGGCTCGGAAGCCTCCTTCCAAGAGGCTCGGAAGCCTCCTTCCAAGAGGCTCGGAAGCCTCCTTCCAAGAGGCTCGGAAGCCTCCTTCCAAGAGGCTCGGAAGCCTCCTTCCAAGAGGCTCGGAAGCCTCCTTCCAAGAGGCTCGGAAGCCTCCTTCCAAGAGGCTCGAAAGCCTCCTTCCAAGTGGCTTGAGCTTTTTTAGATTTCTATGGAGTCCTGAATTTGTCGGGAGATTGAGTCTAGAGTGGTTGTGTGACGGTTCAAGCTTTATTATTTCTCTGAAGCACTGAACAGATTTCATTTCGGCCGTTACACCCACTCAAATGTTGGTCTAGATAAGAAAAAAACAGAATAGTGGGTAGCACGTTTTACAAAAGCGACGTGGATATTTTAATCGTAGAGATAAATGTGATATAAGAAAATCCATATCTATATGATGTAAAAACGATTAAGCTTTATTATACAAATAAAATGTAATGCAATCACTGATTTGCACTTTGGCTCTAGTAAAATAAGATAATTTTTGATTCTGATGACTCCTTACTGTTAATGCTTCTATCTTATCTTCATAATATCATATCTATCCACCGATGCTACCAATCAAGTCTCATAAATTTGATTTACGACATCGATGCTCGCCTTCGGTTCTGCAGGAACGATCTCCTCAATATGATCGCGATCACCTATGATCGACGGCCACCGTTGCGCGGCTGATCGACCGCGTGTGGTGGTTCATAAAATAACGTCTTAATAGGATGATTTTTCATGTGTACATACATAGTCGATGATCGGCCGATGATTGCGCTTTCCGGTTCATGCTTAACCTCCCCTTCCTAATCGACAGCTCTTTGCCTTTCACGGAGCTAATTATTTATGCAATTTTATTGGCAGATAAACCGATAGCGCGGCTATGATGCGATGGATGATGCTGACCGGGGGGCTTTCTAGTCCAACAACCTGCTTTCCGCAAAGGAACGAATATACTTATTTCTATTGGCAATGTTGGCAATCTCTACGTTTTCGTTATGTTCCGTTGCGGTAAGTTGGCGCACCTTCTTCGTCGCCCCGTTGTGTAAGTTGATTGACTATGTTGTCCGGTGACGATCACGAGTGGTCAAGTTTGATGATGAGATGGCCGACGGAGATGTGGGACGAGTCGGTGGGAAGATCGTCGTTTTATGGTACATCACACTCCCGGTAAGGTCGTTCCAATTGCAGCACAAACTGGAGATTGGGAAGAAAGGATATAGGAGAGATTTTACGAATGGTTTATAAATGGAATTTGAATAGACTTATTATGAACAAGGATAACGAATAGAAATTAATATTTTATTTTTTAGTTTTATACAATAAGAAAACAAAGTTCTTCTGGGACGAGAATAAACGGGACATAAGGCTGAAAAAGTAAAAATTTTATATAAGGCTGAAATAACTTTCTTTATTAAGGAGACTTTCAGCCCTAGCCTGGCTAGTCTCCGGCAAAACACAGAAAAATCGTGAGAAACCGTTTTTAGTGGAAGAATTCACATTTGACGTTAATATGGGCACAAACTAAAATGATCCGAAACCTTCTTGCGACTTCTTGTTGTTTTTCAATTTTATATGGATTTCTCATTTTTTAGTTAGTACAGCTCAATAAATTTGGAGGTAACATAGAAAGGAACAAGACTTTATTGTTCTTGGTTCTTGTATTTGGTTTTTGATTATTGCAAAGATTACTTTATTATTTTTTTTTCTATTTATTCTTCTCTCCTTCCTTCTTTCTTCCTACTTCATTCTCCCTTTTTCATCTTCCCTCTTTTTTCTTTCTTTTTCCTTTTTACTTTTTCAACCCTTCCCAGTTTCTTCTTCCTGTTTCTTTCTTCCTTTATTGTTCTACCTTCTGTCTTCTTAGTTCTTCCTCCATAGTTCTACTTTCTTAATTCCTTATTCATTGATCCCATTTCCTTCTTCCTTCTGGGCTTTTCTTCTCTCTACCTTCTTCCTTTCTGTCTTTTTCCTTTACCTTCTTCCTTTTCCTGGTTTCTTCTTGCTTTTTTTCTTATTCCTTTTCTCTATGCTTTCTTCATTCTACCTTCAATTATTTCATAATTTTTTCGTCTTTATTCGTCCTTCCTTCTTCTTTTTTTTCTTCATTCTTCCTTGTCCCTTGTTCCTTCATTTTTCTATCTTCTTTCGTTCTACTTTCTTCTTCCTTAATTTTTTCCTTTTTTCTTCTTTCTTTCTTCTACTCTTTTTTAAATTTTGGTTTCTCCTTCTTTCTTCTTTCTTCATTCATCCATTTTTATCCTACCTTCTTCTGTCTTCCTTCTTCCTTGTTTCTTCTTACATCAACATTGTTCCTTCTTCCATCTCTGTCTTACTTTTTTCTTCTTCCTGCTTTTAGGTTCTTTCTTCAATCTTTCATCGTTATTCCTTCTCCATTCTTCCATCTTCTTCATTTTGTTTTCGTCCTTCCTTCTTCTCTTTGCAATTTTTATTCTTTACTCTTTATTCTTTATTCTTTACTCTTTATTCTTTATTCGTTATTCTTTAATCTTATCGCTTTATTCTTCTATTCTTCCCCTTGAGTCGCCACGAGTATCTTGGTCTATACCCTTTCCCTTTACTAACTGTTGATAATAAGATGATATCGATTGTAAATATCATAAAGTCTCGGCTCCGTTAAGTGTTATACACGCCTGAGCCTGTCAAATAAACGCAATAGATAAAAAAAATTCTTCTATTCTCCTTTATTTTTTATTCTCTATTATTTATTCTCTATTATCTATTCTATACAGAGTTTGAATCCTGAAGAGAATTAAAAAAAATCTCTCACTTATCGTGTCTGTATACATATACGATATGTAGCATTGTAGCATACCGTGAGAGACTCTTTCGCAAGCCGTCATGATGAAGCACTGATTCGGAGGCCTATAACTCATGATAAATTTCTTTTATAAAGCTCTTAACTTGGGGAGCACTGGTTCTGATGATGCATTTCAACTTGTTCCACATAGCTGCGCAATCCGCAACACGGAATGAGCGAAAATCATCTTTTTTCTGTGGAGGCTGCCTATCCGATTCTTTGTTCTCGCACTTGTTTACAAGTTTGATAAATTTGTTATCATGGCTTGTTATGATTCGGAACAGTTTTTGTCTTTCTTTTATCGTTGTTCGTTATCTATTGAGAGCGTTTACTGCAATCCCTGATTCTATATTCTGTATTCTTTATTCTTCATTCTTTATTAATTATTCCTCATTCTCGACTCATATGGTTGGGATTCATTTCATCCCATCAATTTCAGCCTTTAGATACATTTCAGCCTCGATATTTCCATGAGTCGATGGTCCCTTCAATATCGCTCATGGAGGTTTGACTGTACTTAAATGCGAGTGAATTTATGTCTGCCTAACCTCTCATCGCGATCGAGCACGTCCCGTCAGCGACCATCAACCATCCGGTCCTGCGTTTGAGTTGAGAGACGGGGTCTTCCGAACTCCTACAGGCAAGTACGTTGTTATTACGAACAATTCTTTGTCTGAATCGAATTCCAGTGGAACTTCGTCAATACAAACAAAGTCTGCTGCTAACAGAACACCGGGATGCTTCAGTGTCACAAGTCCTAAGGAAGCCCCTATTCCCCCCATCGCAGTCGAGCCCCTCCTGCCAGCGTGCAGCAGCCGTCCCGGTCCTGCGCATGGGAAGGGAGACGGGGTCTTCCGAATTCCTATTAGCAAGTACGATCAATCAACCACCGCCTTTCTTCCTGATATTATCCCGATTTCTGGAGCAACAGCCTCTTGTCCGAAACCGCACGTCACTATGTACTATTAGAACGTTAGCGGAATGAATGTTCTAGTGGAAGATTGTCGACTAGCGGTCGTGGATAATTGTTACGATATCATAGTTCTGGCCGAGATTTGGCTAGATTCTCGCACAATTTCGAGCTATATTTTTGGAACTGGGTACGAGGTTTTTCGATGTGTAACAGCAGGAAATCGACAGAAGGTGGCATCATAATCTCTGTAAGTTCTAGGCTGAAGGCATCAGTAATCGAAGACGATTCGTTTAACAACGTGAAGCAGGTTTGGATATAAACTATTTGTTTGTGCGGTGTACATTCCTCCACACCGAACTCGAGACTTGGAGCTAGAGGTAGGGCTAGAGGTAGATTAGATTTGCTTAATTTCATCATGAATCAAATCGAACTGATTGCACAGTTCGATAGGAGAATAATTATTTCTAATGTTAGAGTTAGAAAGAATATCTGAAATCTCCAGCTTTCTTCTATTTTTTCCGCGCTTTGGCAGGACGGTCTTGAAACCTTGTTTCTTAGATTGAAGTGGAGAATTCAGAGATTCCCCCTTCCTCTAGTTTTTATTAATGCTCATTGTTGAGCGTGGAGACGTGACCTTCTATAAGGTTTTTTCCCAGAACGGTGTCCCTGCAGGATTACCACCGCTTGTCGGAATTTTACTTCCGCAAACGGGTCCAACGTAAAACGAAGGCACGGGTCCAAGCAAATATCGTATCGGGATCAGTGGATACAAATAGCGCTTAGAAGCACAGTTGAAATTAAAATAGCTTCGGGTAGTATTAAAAACTTCCTTCAGCAAAGAGAGAGAAAGAACCGCAGAAAGCACGATGTGGTACGTGTGGATAAAAGATATTTTAGTTACCAGATAAAGATTGTCGCTTCGGTTCCCTTTGTTCTGCTGTCCGAAACATGTGTGGTAGCTAACTGTCAAATCGTATGTATTTTTCCTTCATTGACATTTAGATCCCCTTTCCTCACCAGCCCTCCTTAGCCGTGCGGTAAGATGCGCGGCTACAAAACAAGACCATGCTGAGGGTGGCTGGGTTCGATTCCCGGTGCCGGTCTAGGCAATTTTCGGATTGGAAATTGTCTCGACTTCCCTGGGCATAAAAGTATCATCGTGCTAGCCTCATGATATACGAATGCAGAAATGGTATCCTGGCTTAGAAACCTCGCAGTTAATAACTGTGGAAGTGCTTAATGAACACTAAGCTGCGAGGCGGCAATGTCCCAGTGTGGGGATGTAATGCCAATGAAGAAGAAGAAGATCCTCACCAGCAAAAGATGTTCTGGACAGCGACGACAGCGACAATGTTTATCTTGTAACTAAAATATCTTTTGTGTGGATGTGCCGCACTGAATGGGCCACCACCAAAGCCGTTGTCGAAGCAGAGTCTCGAACGTCAACTGCAGTGTTTCGGCTTTTGAGACTGCCGAGCGCAGCATGACTTGCCGGACTTGCGAATCAACAGCACCGATTCGGAAGTCCAGGTATATGAGATGTAGTAAGATCTCCAAATTGTCCTGGAGTTGGAATCAAATGGTATTTCGAATCAACCAAAGCCTTCATGATGTTTCCAGCCGCGGTGTCAACCCAATTTTGTCTTCGAGCATTGGTCTTTCACTAAAGTCTCAAAACAGGCATATGAGATATTGTAAGATCTCCAAATTGTCATGGAGTTTGAATCAAATGGTCTACCGAATCAACCTAGGCTTCCACGATGTCCCTAGCCGCGGTGTCAACCTAATTTTATCTTCTGAGTATTAGTCTTTCACTTACGTCTCAAATCCAGGCATATGAGTTGTAATAAGATCTCCAAATTGTCCTGGAGTTTAAATCAAATGGTCTACCGAATCAACCAAGGAATCCATGGTGTCCCCAGCCTCGGTGTGAATCCAATTTTGTCCTCCGATTATTTGTCATTCACTTGCGTCTTCAATTCCTGCATGTATGAAGTTGTAAGATTTCCAAATTGTCCTGGAGTTTGAATCAAATGTTCTACCGAATCTACTGACCCTTGCATGATGTCCTCAGCCGCGGTATCATCAAAATCATGCCCTCCGAGTATTTATCTTTCACTTGCGTCTCAAGTCTAGGTATATGAGATGTTTTAATGTCTCCAAATTGTCCTGGAGTTTGAATTAAATGGTATACCAAATCAACCAAGGCTTCCATGATGTCTTCAGTCGCGGTATACACTCAATTATATTCCCCGAGTATTTGTCTTTCACTTGTCTCAAATCCTGGCATATGAGGTGTTGTGAGATCTCAAAATTGTCCTGGAGTTTGGATAGCTTGCGAATTTCGTCTCAAATTCTGGCATGTAAAATGTTGTAAGATCTCTCAATTATTCTAGAGATTGGATCAAATGGTCTACCGAATCAACCAAGGTTATGTAATCCACTAAATTCTTGGATCACATGGGATGCAACCATTTTTGGGGATGTATCCAATTAGGTTCTGATATTTACAATTAGGTTCTATGGATCAAAAAGAGCATGAAGCATTTTTGAAAGAAGCTAACAACCCTTTGGTTATGCGTATAGATATTGAAGCCTACGCTACAGAGAAATCTTCGATGACCTGGAATGGAATAATAGTTGAATGCGTATCTAATATGGATCTATGGATCAAAAGGGGATGAACCATTTAAAAATAATAATCCTGTAGACCTAAAGGCCAGTACTCCATGATTTTCTTAAATTACCTGGAATGGAAAAATAGTTGAATTTAGTCCTATGGATCAAAACGGGTATGAGCAAGTTTTATTTAAAGAGATAACACCCTTTTGGGTACGCGTGTTAACCGTAAGGAATGGAAGCCATTGTTGATTCGGTAGACCATTTGATTAAAACTCCAGAACAATTTGGAGATCCTACAACATGTCATATGCCTGGATTTGAGACGTAAGTGAAAGAATAATACTCAACTGACATAATTAGGTTGATACTGCGGCTGGGGACATCATGGAAGTCTTGGTTTATTCAGTAGACCATTTGATTCAAACTCCAGGACGATTTGGAGATCTTGCAACATCTCATGTGTCTAGACTTTAAACGCAAGTGAAAGAAAAATACTCGGAGAACATAATTGGGTTGATACTGCGGCTGGGGCATCATGAAAGCCTTGGTTGATTCGCCAGACCTTTTGATTCGAACTCCAGGACAATTTGGAGATCTTAGAACAACTCATATGCCTACATTTGATACGCAGCGAAAGACAAATATACGGAGGACATAATTGGGTTGTTACCACGGCTGGAGACATCATGGAAGCCATTGTTGATACGGCAGAACATTTGATTCAATCTCCAGGACAATGTGGAGATCTTGCAACATATCATATGTTTGGATTTGAGACGCAAATGAAAGACAAATATTCGGAGGACATAATTGATTAGGCAGACCATGTGATTCAAACTCAAGGGCAATTTGGAGATCCTAGAACAACTCATATGCCTGGATTTGAGACGCGAGCGAAAAACAATCCAAAAAACAAATCAATCCAATTATGTTCTCCAAGTATTTACTTGGAAGACATAATTGTATTGATACCGTGGATGGGGACATCAAGCAAGCCTCAGTTGATTCGGTAGACCATTTCATTCAAACTCCAGAACGGTTTGGAGATCTTACAACATCTCATATGCCTGGATTTGAGACGCAAGTGAAAGACAAATACTTGGAGGACATGATTGGGTTGTTACCGCGGCTGGAAACATCAGGAAAGACTTGGTTGATTCGGTAGAACATTTGATTCAAACTCCAGGACAATTTGGAATTCTTAGAACAACTCATATGCCTACATTTGAGGCGCAAGTGAATGTCAAATACTTGGAAGACATATTTGGGATGAAACCACGGCTGAGGAGTCTATAGGGAATCCTTGTATGACCTGGTAAGGAACGGCTGCTTAAGGCGTATTGAGTTTTGTTTAATAGATCATATAGGGAATGCACTATTTTTAAAAAGAGATAACAGCCCTTCGGTTAAGCGGGTATTCTTGGATGACCTGGAACGGAGTTTGGTTTAATATATCAAATAGGGCATGAAGCATTTAAAAAAAATAACAGCTCTTAAGTTACGCTTGTAGACCTTAGGTCTCGGTTACGCGTATAGACTCCAGGAAATTCTTGGATGACCTGGAACGGAACAATTGTTGAAGGCAAATGATGTGTATACAAAGCATCTACTTTGTTCTTTGGGTTTCTAAGAGTGCCTTCTTATAGGCTTACTTTTGGATGTCAATAATGTTTCAAATTCTTTTTACGTCACGTGTCGTAAAAAGGAGGCCGTAAAACGAAGTGACGTATAAAAAATTGCCGTAAAAAGAGGGTTGAGTGTATAACGCCTTCTAGTACCACTAGTAACCACATGAAGTTGGCTGGAACGCCGTTTTATCGGCTATCGTCCAAATCGTCTCGGAGCTACACAGAAGGTGGCGCGTGGACTCGAGGAATGGCTAGTTCAGGCGCAAATAAGAGGTGGTCCAAGGGTTCGGAGTCGGCTTCATGGGTCATACCGGTGCCCTGTGGTCGAACTCGATCCTTTTATCGAACAAGTGGCCGCGTGAAAAACAACATGGTATCGTCGCTTTCGCGGCGTCGGTCAACTCAGGCGGGTTCCGAGCCCGAGGACGGAAAGGGGTCCTCGTCAAGGCTGGGGCAGGCGTAGGCACCGCGTCGGCAAGTCTCTCTGTGTGGTGGCGAATAGGCCCTATCGCAGAAAGGTCAATTTGGGGTGCACGCGGCATCATCATTCTTGATACCAGTCGTGCAGAGGGAAGCAGGCGCGAAGTCGACCCTGCCCACCTTCCGAGGACATAGGGCGTGGTAAGGCCACCTGGAAAGCCGGCAATGCGCTGGCACGATACCATGGTGTTCTTCTAAAAAAGCGAGTCACGATGTTCGATGCTGCAAGGACACGCAGCTAACCTCGAGGGTGCGTTGTGCACTGGCCCCCCTTTGAAGCATTACTTTCTGGTTGTACTGAAGGGACGATGGGCTTGGCGGCAATGGAAACGGTTTAGCTGGTCGGGGATGCAGTCCTGCCTCCCTCATTGGAGGTGGCCCCTAACCCAGCACTTCCTGGACAACCCAGGATGTCTGTTGAGCAGATTCCCCCTCCATTGTCTAGGAAGAAAAAAAAAACCACTAGTAACTTTGTTGGTTTCAGTAATTTCTTCGATGCTGGGCTGGATTTCGTAGAGAAGAAAACAATTTAGAATCACTTTTGCACTTCAGCACGCTTGAAAAAAAGCTAATCCTACAGTTGTGTTCCGTTTAGCAGGAAAATTTAATGTTCTAAGGCAGAGGTTCCCAAACTGTGGGTCGCCACCCCCAGGGGGGTCGTGAGCTGTTCAGTGGTGGGTCGCGAAAGACAAATCTTAATTCATAATTTTGTTACTATTTTGTCCCACAAATCTAATCCATATTTTAAGTTAGGATCTAAGTTATGATTGGATGATTAAAGAACAACAAACCTGACGAGGTCAACGGTCTTTTTTTGTTATACGATATTTGGGCAAGTGGAAAGAAGTCCTATACAATCTAAATCGAAACCCGAACTCAATCCAAAACCAATCCTAATCCAATTCGAATCCAATCTAAATCAAATCCAAATCTATTTTAAATCCAATCCAAATCTAATTCAAATTCAATCCAAATCTAATTCAAATCCAATCCTAAACAAATCGAAATCCAGTTCAAATCCAATCTGAATAAATTTCAAATTCAATCCAAATCCAACCCGAATTCAATTTAAATCCCACCCAAACATAATCCACATCCAATTAAAAAAACTGACTAAGTTTTGACAAATACAATGATGGGATAAAAAGCAACTTATTATGATCTGTCCAATCTAACGCGAACTCATTTTTTTATCTAATTTCACAAAATCAATAAGGTACACTGGGGGAAGTGGAAAAGGAAAAATCGATAGTGCATGTTTGAATTAGTGTAAAACCAGTTTAAATGATTTAAATGCGTTCAATTAATATGGGCTATCAAAAACAGTCAATTTTGCACCAACTGTGCGGTAATTCATACCATTTTGGTCGCTTGAAATTTATGGAAATTGATATTAAAATTAGGAGTTATTTTTCCACTTACCCTAGTGGGATGGGGTAAGTGGAAACCCATGTTACCTTGACTTTCAAAAGTGATGAGTAATTAGATATAACTAAAATCAAAACGGTAATTGGTCTGAGTATCTTTTGTTGAATAATTTCATTGGCTTAACGGAATAGGTCTCCAAGAAATTCTCGTAATAGCTAGTGGAGGGCTGGTTTTGCCTTCTCGAACATTAAGTGTACGTAAAATCTATAGGTTCGCTCCAAAGATGAACTTTTCATAGGAAAAATGGGGATTACAGGGTTATAAACTAATCAACTTGGTTTAACGAACTGAGGTTATGTCTGTGTGTGCGTGTTTGTATGCATGTGTGTGAGCAAAACACGTACAAAATTACCTCCTATGTTTAAGCACTTGCCTTTAACCAATTTGTTCGCACAAAAATTTGCATTCAACGGCAAAACTTGCTATAAATATAAATGAATGTGAATTATGGAATATATTCACCTACCGGTGCTATTTTTTTATTTCTCATACATTTTTTTCATATGTAAAACATGTGAAAGGCATCAATACCAATAGGTGGATTAATCAGGCATTTTCTTATGTACATAAGACCAATCGCAACTGAAATCACAATGGTAACAAAGAAGGGACATATTATTATTCACAGCTATCAAAATAAACCCTGGAGGGAACTAAAAAAATGCGTGATCAGAACATTTTCCACTTCCCCAGCAGTGTTTGATACCTGGGGTAAGTGTAAAATCTTTGAATTATTTGCTTTCTTGGTACAAACTACTACCAATTGAATGGGATTAGTTTAATTGTATTATAATGGTCACCTGTGATATAAATTCACTTGAAAAAAGAACAATTGGTGCAAATAAGAATTGGTTTTATGAATGCAAAAATCAACTTTTTGCGAAACCTAAAATTACAGTTCACGCGTTAACCGTGTTAGTGTATGTATCATATAAATTTCAACATAGTATTAGTGTGAGCATCAAAGTATATTCTTGCATAATGTTATGATGTGGTAAAAACTGTAAAGTATGTACAATTTCAATTTTTCGAGTCGATTTTTACACTTACCCCCTTTTTCCACTTCTCCCAGTGTACCTTACATTTGGTACCTGGTGGGTCGCAAGCAATATGGGATTCTGCTAGGTGGGTCGCATATCCAAAAGTTTAGGAACCTTTGTTCTAGGGTTCACCAGGTACAAACTGACCGATTGAACGGGAAAACTAGCAAAAAAGCCGAAATAGCCACAAGATTAACTGCGAATGAGTTAGACCGTTACGTTTTCAATATTTGTATTTGTTTGTTAAATATATATATTTTTTTGTGTTATATAGGTTTTGGTAGATTTTTATAAGAATTGATCATGACGCTTCAAATGGGCTTGAAGCAATGGAGAGTATTGAGATAGTGCTGATAAGTATATTGGAAAATTATTCCAAAAATATAAAAAGCTACAAAGCTCAAATATAAAGGTAAAGGAATTTGTTCTTGGATTTACTAGTTGAACAACATTCTATTTGATTTTTCGCGAATAAAATGTGGAAAAAGTGTTTTTGCTTTGTGAAAGCAACTTATAAAAGCTAATAGTCGTGCGAGAGCTTGAACTTTTTCAAGGGCTGCGAAAATCTAACAAGATTTTTTCTTATTGGAAAATCTCACGCTTTCACTCCGCCAGACTTCATATCTAGTGACTTTAGTTGGGTGTACTGATGCACACACAATGTGAACCTGCACATGAGCAGCACGAATTTAACTGATGAAGAACGTTCGATAAAGCCATTGCGTCAACGTTAGCAGCCAGTTCAAAATCGAAAACAAAATTATTCATTTTTTTTAAAGTGGTGTCCCGCTTTTGGTGAAAATTGAGTCAAATTTTCTTGGGAAAAAAGAAAACGGTAATACAATTTTACTTAGTCGCTTAATAGATGAAAGTTAGAGATCTATAGATCGACCCACTTTAGATTCAGGCTGATAATGAGAATTCTAAAGCAACTTGATGAATTATTTATCTAAATTCTTGCAAGACACATGTGTTGAGGGCTCTATTACAAAATTATAAAAACAGGCTACTAACATGCTATTGTTTAGCCCATCGCCAAATCGTAGCCAGGATGTCCCGGGCAAAATTTTTTTTTCATACTACTTTTCATTGATGACAGCGGTCTATGTCTATTGATGATGATGACACCGCGCTTGTTACAGGCTCGTATAAAAAGCATAAATATCGAACCCATTGGTACAAATTAAATCAGAACTCACCTATCAGCAGCCCCCCGAGCAGGGTGAAGATCATTTCGCAGTTGTGGGTGAGCAGAAATCCGACCACGTTGCTGCCGATCATCGCTCCGAGCCGGCCGGTCATCAGTATCAGACAGAGCGCCATTGCCCTAATTCCAGCAAACCGCATCCATCCGGAGCATAACCGTGGAGCGCCACACCGGTGCAACAAACCCCACATGAGCCCGAGCCCGAGCGCGCGCACACGCAATGGTCCAATGCATTTCAGTTTTCGGATTGGAAGCACCAACGAGGAAAAAACCGTTGGATTTCGGCGGGTTAGTTCGGACGCGTGTATTTCCACGGGCGGCGATGCACGCAGTCGCGTTGCATTAATTCGGATGTTTGCATTTTTCGTTATGTTCCGAGATCATGTCCGGTCGGTTCCGCCATAGCACAGGCGTCGGTCCAGGCAGCAGCATTGGGGTTGTGAGGAGAGGGGAGTAACGAATAAATGATTAATCTCATAATTGTTATGGTGGATGGATGGATGGGTGCGATGTTGAAAGGGATGAACATTTGTCTATCGTTGGTGGTGCGCGGAGGAAAGCGCGAGAAAGCGATACGCCTTGGTGGGCTTTCGGTATATTGGGAGGCGTTTAGCCTTACTATTTGATAGTGATGAATATTGGAGAGGACTTCTATATGAATTCTTCATGCCTGCCGTATCCTAACGGAACTATCAAATCTATACTTTTGCATTTCTATCTCATTGTAAAATAACGTTCACGCAAAAGTTATATATTCATCTCATTATTTAATTAGGATTTGCCTTTCTTCCGACTCATTCGTATAAATTTCGTTCAGTTCGCAAAGATAAACACTAAACAGCCATATCGCCCTACTGATCTTTTCGTTTTATTTGCTTTCATTTGTTCCTAGATAATCAAATCGTTGGAATAAATAAAGGAGAGATAAGACTACCAAAATAAGCGGCAATTGGCCTTTGCCGTAAACTCTACACATCATATTTATAAAACGTTTATCACGATCGTCCACATTCGCCAGTAGATAATTGAAAGCGCTCACTACATTTCCGTTGAATATCCACCAATCAAGCTGCTCATGATTTCTAATTTTTCGGTTGCCAATTCACTCATCTACCTTCGCTGGCGCGAAATTGGGCACTAATTTTCCGCATTTGTTTACAGGTGGTGCCGCGCATTTCAAATCCCTCTTAGCAAGCACCACATGTACGTTAGCATTGCATACACCG
>NW_026942170.1:0-22975 GCF_024139115.2 Armigeres subalbatus
GAGCAATGCGTTGCAGCGGTATGATCTTAGAGCTATTTTTACGAGTTCTGATACTAGAGTTGAGCCAGCCAAGGGCTGAAAACCTCTTTAATACAGACGACAATAATAATAATAATAATAATAATTTTCCGAGCACAGAATAAACACTATTTCTCATTCCAGAAAGAAAAACACAAGGCAGATTTACATTAACTACTTCATCGAAATGTGTAGCCTACCAATAATATGAATTTTTCTTTTGCTTGACTTTTCGCAAGCTTGTTGCTTATTTAAACAATATATTGGTATATTAGACGTGAGGCAAAATTTAAAATCCTCATTCATTTGTTCATGCGATTAATTGTACCTACAATTCAACGAAAGCTCTTTCGTCAGATGTCCCTAAAGTCCTTAAATCTCCGAAAATATCCCCGGAATTGATATTTTTACAAAAATAACATTCCTCCGAAATGACCACGCGGCTGAACCACGCGTTTTTATTTTATTTTAATATTTGTTTAAAAAGATATTCTCGACAAATAATATTTACAGTAACAACTGTTGTTGTTTCGCTCTCATCAAGTGCGGACGTTTGGGAACTAGCTTGCTTTCGGACTGTGGTAAGTATTGGCACTGTTGTAAATACCTACCACACAGCATTGATTCTCGTTTTGCTAATTCGTGTTCGTTCGAACGGTCACCTTTACTGTGGGCGGTGGAAACGTGCGAAATGATCGTCAACACTGTCCAATTTCGTTTCCCACCTATTGCTCCCTGATCAACATGGGTTGAGATCGCCGGGTTTGTTCGTAAGTTTGATACTGATTTATCTCTTTTCAAAATGGTAGGGGTAATATGCATCCCCGGAGCAAAACTGCCTCTACCTACTACTACTTTAGATTTTAGCATTTAGAGCGATGTTTTACTACTGGATAGGAAATTTTTTTTTATTGAGGTGTTTTTCTAATTTTTAATTAAGTTCAACACCGAGGATTGCAAGCTCGAGATCAGGTAGCTTAGCCAAAAAACTTGATTCCGGGGAGGGGGGGAGGTTTCATTTGTTAGAGCATTTTCAATGTTTTTAATTGATCTCTTGGATGCCGAATAAAAAGGATCTATGTATGTACTATAGGCTTTTTTAATTTGAAAGGACTCTTTAAAAATGTTATCTATGGGGGGGTTAAGTTAAAAGCAACCCCCCCCCATCACCCAGCGGCTATGCCACTACATGCGCTGTAGTAAACACACTGCAAAAACTGCCGAAACTGCTCCTCCAGGAATTCCTCAGGAAGTTCCTCCAGGAATTCCTCCGGAAGTTCCTCCAGGAATTCCTCCGGAAGTTCCTCCAGGAATTCCTCCGGAAGTTCCTCCAGGAATTCCTCCGGAAGTTCCTCCAGGAATTCCTCCGGAAGTTCCTCCAGGAATTCCTCCGGAAGTTGCTCCAGGAATTCCTCCGGAAGTTCCTCCAGGAATTCCTCCGGAAGTTCCTCCAGGAATTCCTCCGAAAGTTCCTCCAGGAATTCCTCCGGAAGTTCCTCCAGGAATTCCTCAGGAAGTTCCTCCAGGAATTCCTCCGGAAGTTCCTCCAGGAGTTCCTCCGGAAGTTCCTCCAGGAATTCCTCCGGAAGTTCCTCCAGGAATTCCTCCGGAAGTTCCTCCAGGAATTCCTCCGGAAGTTCCTCCAGGAATTCCTCCGGAAGTTCCTCCAGGAATTCCTCCGGAAGTTCCTCCAGGAATTCCTCCGGAAGTTCCTCCAGGAATTCCTCCGGAAGTTCCTCCAGGAATTCCTCCGAAGTTCCTCCAGGAATTCCTCCGGAAGTTCCTCCAGGAATTCCTCCGGAAGTTCCTCCAGGAATTCCTCCGGAAGTTCCTCCAGGAATTCCTCCGGAAGTTCCTCCAGGAATTCCTCCGGAAGTTCCTCCAGGAATTCCTCCGGAAGTTCCTCCAGGAATTCCTCCGGAAGTTCCTCCAGGAATTCCTCCGGAAGTTCCTCCAGGAATTCCTCCGGAAGTTCCTCCAGGAATTCCTCCGAAGTTCCTCCAGGAATTCCTCCGGAAGTTCCTCCAGGAATTCCTCCGGAAGTTCCTCCAGGAATTCCTCCGGAAGTTCCTCCAGGAATTCCTCCGGAAGTTCCTCCAGGAATTCCTCCGGAAGTTCCTCCAGGAATTCCTCCGGAAGTTCCTCCAGGAATTCCTCCGGAAGTTCCTCCAGGAATTCCTCCGGAAGTTCCTCCAGGAATTCCTCCGGAAGTTCCTCCAGGAATTCCTCCGGAAGTTCCTCCAGGAATTCCTCCGGAAGTTCCTCCAGGAATTCCTCCGGAAGTTCCTCCAGGAATTCCTCCGGAAGTTCCTCCAGGAATTCCTCCGGAAGTTCCTCCAGGAATTCCTCCGGAAGTTCCTCCAGGAATTCCTCCGGAAGTTCCTCCAGGAATTCCTCCGGAAGTTCCTCCAGGAATTCCTCCGGAAGTTCCTCCAGGAATTCCTCCGGAAGTTCCTCCAGGAATTCCTCCGGAAGTTCCTCCAGAAATTCCTCCAAAAGTTCCTCCAGGAATCCCTACGGAAGTTCCTCCAGGAAGTACCTCTGGAAGTTCCTCCGGGAGTTCCTCCAGGAATTCCTCCGGAAGTTCTTCCAGGAATTCCTCCGGAAGTTCCTCCAGGAATTCCTCCGGAAGTTCTTCCAGGAATTCCTCCGGAAGTTCCTCCAGGAATTCCTCCGGAAGTTCCTCCAGGAATTCCTCCGGAAGTTCCTCCAGGAATTCCTCCGGAAGTTCCTCCAGGAATTCCTCCGGAAGTTCCTCCAGGAATTCATCCGGAAGTTCCTCCAGGAATTCCTCCGGAAGTTCCTCCAGGAATTCCTCCGGAAGTTCCTCCAGGAATTCCTCCGGAAGTTCCTCCAGGAATTCCTCCGGAAGTTCCTCCATGAATTCCTCCGGAAGTTCCTCCATGAATTCCTCCGGAAGTTCCTCCAGGAATTCCTCCGGAAGTTCCTCCAGGAATTCCTCCGGAAGTTCCACCAGGAATTCCTCCGGAAGTTCCTCCAGGAGTCCCTCCAGGAATTCCTCCGGAAGTTCCTCCGGAAGCTCCTCCAGGAATTCCTCCGGAAGTTCCTCCGGGAATTCCTCCGGAAGTTGCTCCAGGAATTCCCCGGAAGTTCCTCCAGGAATTCCCCGGAAGTTCCTCCAGGAATTCCCCGAAGTTCCTCCAGGAATTCCCAGTTCCTCCAGGAATTCCCCGAAGTTCCCCCAGGAATTCCTCCGGAAGATCTTCCAGGAATTCCTCCGGAAGTTCCTCCAGCAATTCCTACGAAGTTCTTCCAGGAATTCTTCCGGAAGTTTCTCCAGGAATTCCTCCGGAATTTATCCAGGAATTCCTCAGGAAGTCCCTCTCCTCCGGAAGTTCCAGCAGGAATTCCTCCGGAAGTTCCTCCAGGAATTCCTCCGGAAGTTCCTCCAGGAATTCCCCCGGAAGTTCCTCCAGGAATTCCTACGGAAGATCCTCCAGGAATTCCTCCGGAAGTTCCTCCAGGAATTCTTCCAGAAGTTCCTCCAGGAATTCCTCCGGAAGTTCCTCCAGGAATTCCTCCGGAAGTTCCTCCAGGAATTCCTCCGGAAGTTCCTCCCGGAATTCCTCCCGAAGTTCCTCCAGGAATTCCTCCGGAAGTTCCTCCAGGAATTCCTCCGGAAGTTCCTCCAGGAATTCCTCCGGAAGTTCCTCCAGGAATTCCTCCGGAAGTTCCTCCAGGAATTCCTCCGGAAGTTCCTCCAGGAATTCCTCCGGAAGTTCCTCCAGGAATTCCTCCGGAAGTTCCTCCAGGAATTCCTCCGGAAGTTCCTCCAGGAATTCCTCCGGAAGTTCCTCTAGAAATTCCTTCGGAAGTTCCTCCAGGAATTCCTCCGGAAGTTCCTCCAGGAATTCCTCCAGAAGTTCCTCCAGGAATTCCTACGGAAGTTCCTCCATGAATTCCTCCGGAAGTTCCTCCAGGAACTCCTCCGGAAGATCCTCCAGGAATTCCTCCGGATGTTCCTCCAGGACTTCCTCCGGAAGTTCCTCCAGGAATTTCTCCGGAAGTTCCTCCAGGACTTCCTCCGGAAGTTCCTCCAGGAATTCCTCCGGAAGTTCCTCCGGAGGAATTCGTCCAAAAGTTCCTCCAGGAATTCGTCCAGAAGTTCCTCCAGGAATTCCTCCGGAAGTTCCTCCAGAAATTCCTCCGGAAGTTCCTCCAGAAATTTCTCCGGAAGTTCCTCCAGAAATTCCTCCGGAAATTAGGATTGGGAAGCTAGGATCTCTCTCTTTCTCTCTCTCTCAAATGTTTTTGTCTCCAGCTTCTTACGATTTTGAGACACATTTTAGGGTGTAAACCAAGAAAAAGTGATGGCGCATTTTATACATATTTCCCCTACTACCAACCACTGGCATTGATGTTTTTACTTTGCTGTCCTTGCTAAAGCTGTGATTCATACCGGTTATACACGCCGGTTACACACTACTTGGCAGTAGTACACATATCTGTGATAAGCTGGAACTGATTGAGTTGATGGGGAGAATTGACAAACGATTTACAAATCAATGCAAATGTTCTGGGTTCGGATTTCTCACTCACTCACGCAACAACAGATCTCTTTACCATCCATTTTATCCGGATAAATTACAGTACTATAAACTCCGGCACAAGAGATGGTGCAAAAGATTGTTTTCAATCAGTTTATTTAGTAGAGTGGTTATAGTAGGCACTCTAAGCATTTTAAAATTGTGTAACGGTATTTTGGCCCTCGGATAGCCCAGTTCTCAATAACGGAACGGTACGATACGATAAAAGATACTGAAACCTTCACCAACTGCAATCCTTCAGCTAGAGCGGAACAATAACGGCCAAACTGAAATATCCGGGGTCAAACTTGTTACGGTATTGCAACAGAGGAAGGCAGGTAATCACCCACACCAGACCAAAGCGTACTCAACCAGACTGTACGGCTTACCTGCTTTTCTTCCGTTGCGAATCGGCTTCGACCAGAACCCTAAACTGAATGGTAAATAAATAACAAATTCGCTTAAGCGCCAACACACTGTGAAGTGTGATGCGAAAATGTCTGTTGAAGCCTTCCCGGTTAGCTCACTCAGGGCAGGTCTGACGAACGCGATTCACTCTCAAGAACCAAGGACTCTACTAGGAACTTCGAATGAGAATCAGAAAGACTAAACCAGGCAAATTGCTTTACAGTGGGATTTAATCTCGAGCATGGTACTAACAACTTTCTACTTTTTGCTATTTTTAGGAACTACTCGTGTGCGCACACTTCTCTACTAGTACTAGTATATGATATAATACGAGATCTCTAACCTTGATGGCGACCTAGGTCACCTTACTGCTGGCTGGCTGATGCGTTCGCTGTAGCTCGCTGGATCGTCGATGCCGGAGTACTCCCCCGATGCGGTGGTACTGGGCTGACGGACTGCGCCCCTGGCGACGGAAACTGCGGACCGTTTCACGGGTCTGACCAACGCCGACGTGGTTGTGCTCGGCTTGAACTCGGCGGATGCCGATTGCTTGCGGACCGGCGCTTCTTGCTTGAGTTGGCAGACGGATCGGCTGGTGCCGATGGTGGACGGAAAGCAGACGATAGCAGTAACTGGCTACGCTGCCACGGTTTCGCAGGTCTCGGCGATAGGCAACGGCCGGCGGACACTAACACTACTTGGCGGTGTATCGACGATTGCCGACGATTGGCTGGCACTACACGTGATTAATGGTATCTCGGCGATTGCCAACGACTGGCGGGCAGACACGTGTTAAGCACTATTTCGGGGTTGCCGACGACTGGCGAGCGTGGAACGTGTTAACGGTATCTCGGCGATTGCCGACGACTGGCGGGCGTGGCACGTGTTCAGCGGTATTTCGGCGGTTGCCGACGACTGGCGGGCGTGACCGTGCTTGGCGGTTTCTCGGCGGTTGCCGACGACTGGCAGGCGTGGTCGTCTCTCGGCGGTGGCCGATTGTTGGCGGAAATGTCGTTGCCGACGATTACCGGGCACTTAACTTGACCGATGGCTAACACACGCTTCACTTGGCTTTACGATGACCGGCAAACCCGAATCTGCTGCGCCCCGACGGTAAGACATGGCAAAATAATCTTTTAACATGGTGCTGGTGACGGGTTTTATCACTAAAAATTCTTACCGGCTTTTGCCGGCTGGCGTATCCTGAGGCTGAAACCTCGTCGGCGGCTGAGTGACGGCGTAGATACTCTACGGCAGATTCTTCTATTTGGCACAACGCTTTTTCTTGTACCAAAGGCTTTCTTTCAAAACTGTTCAACAACTAACTTGCAAATGGCTTGGTCTTTCTATTTTTACTTTTTAAGAAACCTTCTGTCGAGAAGGCGGCCTTTTGTGGCCTATTGTCAGTCACTGATAAGGCGAATCAGTTGACTTTATGGTAATGAGGTGATGAGAGTTTCTAATTAGAATCAAAAATAAACAAACGTTGCGCGAATCTGGTATTTAGCCAAGATTCGGACCAGATGAGCCACAGAGTAACACGCGTAACTCCTGGCTTCATATTTTTCGATGATGCTGTGAGTTTTGCTGCCAGCATCTTTTTCTATCACAAAGTGTTACAATTGTTTTGCGTTCGAATCTCACTGCGGTTCTAAATTTTTGGAAAATTTGTGGAGTTGTAAAAATTATCCGGCGAGCCGCGCTCACGAATTTATCACCCGTTATTCTATCCGGATAAAAATGTTGCTTGAGAATACTTCCTCACAGGTGAACATGGAAAATCACACTCTGCTAAATTGATTAATCACGAGTTAATACGGGTGTTACAAATATGCGATCATGGGCAGTGTTAATGATGTACAAGAGATGAAAAAACGTCTAGCTTAATTGCAGTCTACTAACGAAATTGTGTGACTTGCGCAACGGTTATGTGAATTGTAGGAGATTACGATTGGTTTATGTCAATGATAAAAGAAAGCTGGAATAAAACACTTTCTAGGGTAGGCAATTCGAAGAAGGTAAGTTCGATTTTCGGTTCGGTCAAGGATGTTTTCAGGTGGGCGGGGAAGGAGACATTTTCGACATCAGAATACATTCATTTGTACTTGTCCCATAAAACACATATTCATGTAGTGTCAGTCGTAGAATATCTTTCAGTTAAAAACTATGAAAATGCTAATAGAAAATTAATTTGAAAAGGACAAGCTTCAAGACAAGACTAGATGGTTGGCAAAATGGGTGCAATAAATAAATCAGAACAATCTGCAGCGTAAAGTGTGGATGACTTATGTCGTTCATGCAGTTTGAGACTTTCCCTTCGAAATATGAAATCCAATGAAACTAGAACAAATACAGTCAAATAGGGTAATCTATCTAATGCAAATTCTATGTAATGTTACAGTGCTGATGAGCAACGTAAAGCTGGTTAACAATATTCGTGGAAAAAAATCTGAACCGTAGTTACTAATGCATGATGTAAAGTGTCTACACGAAATGATTATCAATTAACTGGAAGATTTGTTGATATTTTAATTTTAACTACCTACTAATAATGTGGTTGAAAGATACATAAAAGACATATCACTATTCCCATTGTCAATGGGCCATTAAAACTAAGCCTTGAATAGGTAACAAACATTGTCCATGGAGATTTAAATTACAGTTTCAAACAATTATACATTTTTATGCTTACGAAAGAAACAACAATGTTCGAGTACAAATCTAGGCTTTAACGTTTGCAGCAGAAAAGGAGTTTAAACGATTATTCTTACCTGAAGGACGTTTCTGAGAAAAGCGGTAACCTTTTCTTCTGGCTGTATCGATTATATTGAGCAAAAGAAGCGTTTTTCTTCTGTCATTAAAAATACACTAGCACCATTCGTACTACATTCAAAATCATATTGTCGTTAGTTCGTAAGTTTTCAGAACATAAAATCACAACTCGAGCGCAAGAATCCTTTCACAACTTATCCTGGTAATGATACGCCATTATCGTTCTATCATTTGCTATCAGTTAGTAACATCGCAATCCACGCGACACGAATCGATCCGCGGTCAGAAAACTATTACCGCCACCGAAAATGGTGACATTGATTTAATCAACTGCTTCTTTCTCATCCCCACGCGCACACACACCCTTCCGGCCAAACACTACTGACTGGAGCCGAAACACACAGTTTCACTTTGTCGTTAAAACTA
This sequence comes from Armigeres subalbatus, assembly GCF_024139115.2. Lineage (NCBI taxonomy): Eukaryota > Metazoa > Arthropoda > Insecta > Diptera > Culicidae > Armigeres > Armigeres subalbatus. The sequence goes on from NW_026942170.1 coordinate 8,172, forward strand.
AAAGCGAACCAAAAAGTGGCCTAGCAGAAGTCCTGATGCCAGTTTTCGATGATTATATGTATCTACACCATCATGATTACACCTAGTAGGGCATGTAGCTATAGCGAGAACTAACTCTCGCGTTGTCGATAGCCGAACCGAAGACGAGAACAAGATCGAGGACGACGATGAAGTTGACAGAGGAAATCCAAATGCACACGTCCTTCTCGTACCTGTCGGTAGGGGTTTCCAAATTCTGTCGTGAAATCTCTTATCAAGTCTCTGAGTCTCGAGTCTCCTATCGAAGATGCTAAGAGTTCGACTCTCATATTTATGCTGCCCATCGTACTTATCCGCCATGTGACTTTATTGACTATTATAAGCTTTTCGTCGACACTTATTAGTGTTGACGACAGCAATTTTGTTCATCAAGTAGAAAATACTTATTGAAATTGTATATTTAGGGAGAGTTTTTCAGCCTGGAGTACAGTCATTTGTGTAACTGTTAGATTGATAGGAGCAAACATACGTCCTAATGTTCACTTCATTTATATGTGCTGCATTAATCGACATATTACCATAATACATAATGCGTCAATAAAACGAACACGAAAAGTACTGATTGCAAACGTCTGTACTCCTACGACACGATTCCAAAAACACTACAACGGAGAACGACACATTAATATCGAAGCCTTTCCGAGAATCATGAGCAAAAGTGCATCAGCAAATATGTAGGGGAAGGAGGGGCAATATACCCTAGCTAAGCATAGACTGCTTTTATGCCTTAGCTATAACGATTTTCATGGGTGTTTCTACCTCACACAACAGTTGAACAATATAGCTAGCTGATGCCATATTAAAATTAGAAAAAATCTCAATCATATTGATAATACTCACATTTCAAAAAAGTGGTTATATTTCGTTGCCGGAAAACTCATGAGGCAAAACGCCTTTTAGCCGGCAGCTCTTAGGGAACAATGTACCACGCGTCGGCGCATCAGCATTCTGGTATGGACAGTGCGTGCAGACGCGAGTACATTGTAGGATAGTTCCACTAGGACGTTTTGCCTCGCCGAAATGTTAGATGTTTCATCAAAATATCGAAAATTTCAGTTTTTCCTACATTCCTATCTATTATTTTGACACTTTTTTCGCCTGACCTACATGATGTCACGACTAGTTTTATTAAGGCTTTCTCAAACATGGTAAATATAAGTGGATACCCGAAAGTCGTTTTGCCCCGGGGGCGTTTTGGGGCCTCTTCCCATACAGTGTACTGCATGTATATGATACTTGTGCAAAATAAAGTTGTTAGTAAAATGTAAGTAAAAATATTTTATTCAAAAAATCTTGCGTATGGTGTCGATTCTTTGGATTCGTGAACAAACACTGAATGATGCGTGCATTTTATACACTAACAGGACCCGCGGTACGATTGTTGGTCGTCCATTGCAATAGGCACAGTTTTACGTGTCAGAGATGAAGATTAATCTGCGATACTAACCAACACTGGTGCCATCGTGAATCCTCCTGTGACCACTGTGTTGAACAACGAATTTCACGACCATATCAAATAAAATCAGATTGTTACACATAATCAATAAAAATTACTTATATTCTTGTTCTCTAAGAGTGGCCTGAAGGGTACAAAATCATACTGAGGAAAACGGATTTAAATGAATGTTATACTTTTGCCCCTAATGCCGATAAAATAAACGTCATTTTGCAGAAAGCCATCCAAATGTCGAAAGCTACCCAACGTGCATATTTCTTCTATGGCTCTACATTCCAACTGGAACTTGGCCTGCTTTTCAACTTCAACAAGTATTCTATTAGCATTTCCTCAGTTATTAATTGAAAGCTTTTCTATGCACGCCATTGAATGAGTATGTATATTGTGTCCTAGACCGGACCGAGAATCGAACTCGCCATCTCCGGATTGACTCAGCCATGACGGAGTGGTACATCCTAACATACAGGGCGGAAAAAACTGAGAGAAAATGAGCTGGAGCTGGAAAAGAGAATCCAACAAAAACAAAAGAGAGAAGCTGATGCGGTCGGAAAACACGTCAGTATTCGTTCCTAGAGAGACATAGATCCTCGCCGAAAGACAAGGAGACTTAAAGGCTCCCCCAGACCAAAGCAATTTCATCGGTGCGACGGCGACATCTAGTCTCCGCGATAGCATCACAGTCTCCAAGCAATAGAATCGCTTCGCCTGACGCATTGCTCAAACGCAAGGCTGTCGCATAGCCGGAAGCGTCCGGCGACAACAACAGAAGGACCTTGTAGCGGGTGGTCCAGGACGAAGAACAATAAGATCAATATGAGCGAGAGACAACAACTTATCAAAAGAAGCGTGAAAATGAAAGGCACGTGAGGGAGGATATCTAAAAGCCCTGCTGATCAAAATAACAGCTTCAGAACTGGAGGACTTCAGCGCTCGCGCATACGGGCGGAGGACATGATCATCGTGCCGAAAAAGACAAGATAGGGTGTAAGTGAGAGCTATAACGCCTGAAGCGAACCTCCAATGCATGGACCTGGATGAGATTATAACGGCAGATGATAAGTAAGTAAATACCAGAATAGAGGAGTAACTCGAAAAGCTAAGAGCCGTCGAAATGAAAATCCGAGTAAGAAGGAAGTAAAATGGTAAAAATGCTTCCGAATGATGCTGCTGTCAGCGGCGGCGTTTGTCTTGAGTTTTGCTACTCGGAAGTTGGCTTTCTCAGTCTGGAGAATCAGGATAAAGGTTTTTTACTTGCCCGACATTTCGGCGATGGGTTGTGGCCTTTTTCTAGGTCCTGATTCTCCAGGCTGAGAAAGCCAGCTTCCGAGTGTTGCATCTTCATTTTCATTTATTTTGTTTATATCTAAACATATAACACTGAACCAACAATTTGACGCCACAATATACAGTTAGAGGCCGCATCTCTCCATCCTCGAATACATCCCATGCTCACCAAGTTGTTTTGCACCTGGTTTGCCCAACTTGCTCGCTGTGCTCTACGTCGTCTCGTACCTGCCGGATCGGAAGCGAACACCATCTTTGCAGGGTTGCTGTCCGGCATTCTTGCAACATGTCCTGCCCTTCCGGCTTTAGCTACCTTCTGGATACTGGGTTCGCCGTAGACCTGGGCGAGCTCGTGGTTCATTCTTCGTCGCCACATACCATCTTCTTGCACACCGCCAAAGATGGTCCTGAGCACCCGTCTATCGAATACTCCGAGTGCATGCATTGCAAGTCCTCCTCGAGCATTGTCCAAGTTTCATGTCCGTAGAAGACTACCGGTCTTATTAGCGTCTTGTACATGACACACTTGATGCGGTGGCGAATCTTTTTTGACCGCAGTTTCTTTTGGAGCCCGTATCAGGCCCGACTTCCACAGATGATGCACCTTCGTATTTCACGACTAACATTGTTATCAGCCTTTAGCAAGGATTCAAGGTAGACGAATTCCTCGACCACCTTGATGGTATCCCCGTCTATCGTAACACTGCTTCCCAGGCGGTTCCGCCCACAAGCATGTACTTTATCTTCGAAGCATTCATCACCAGTCCAACTTTTGTTGCTTTACGTTTCAGGCGGGTGTACAGTTCTGCCACCTTTGCGAATGTTCGGCCGCCAATGTCCATGTCATCCGCGAAACAAATAAATTGGCTGGATCTGTTGAAAATCGTACCCAGGCTGTTACATCTGGCTCTCCGAATGACACCTTCTAGTACAATGTTGAACATCAGGCACGAAAGTTCATCACCTTGTCTTAGTCCCCGGCGCGATTCGAACGAACTGGAGTGTTCGCCCGAAATCTTCACATAGCTTTGCACACCATCCACCGTTGCTTTGATCAGTCTGGTAAGCTTCCCAGGGAAGCTGTTCTCGTCTATAATTTTCCATAGCTCTACATGGTCTATACTGTCGTATGCCGCCTTGAAATCAATTAACAGATGGTGCGTTGGGACCTGGTATTCACGGCATTTTTGCAGGACTTGCCGTACAGTAAAGATCTGGTCCGTTGTCGAGCGGTCGTCAACGAAACCGGCTTGATATCTTCCCACGAACTCATTCACTAATGGTGACAGACGACGGAAAATGATCTGGGATATCACTTTGTAGGCGGCATTAAGGATGGTGATCGCTCGAAAGTTCTCACACTCCAGCTTGTCACCTTTCTTGTAGATGGGGCATATAGCCCTTCCTTCCACTCCTTCGGTGGCTGTTCTGTTTTTCAGATTCTGACAATCAGTTTGTGCAGGCAAGTGACTAGCTTTTCCGAGCCCATCTTGATGAGCTCAGCTCTAATACCATTCTTACCAGATGCTTTATTGGTCTTTAGCTGTTGGATGGCATCTTTAACTTCCCTCAAGGTGGGGCTGATTGTCTTCCATCGTCCACTGAACTTACGTAGTCATCTACACCGCTGCCTTGACTTTCACTGTCTGTACTCTCAGCGCCATTCAAATGTTCCTCGTAGTGCTGCTTCCACCTTTCGATCACCACACGTTCGTCCGTCAAGACGCTCCCATCCTTATCCCTGCACATTTCGGCTCGCGGCACGAAGCCTTTGCTGGATGCGTTGAGCTTCTGATAGAACTTATGTGTTTCTTGAGAACGACACAGCTGTTTCATCTCCTCGCACTCTGCTTTTTCCAGGCGGCATTTCTTCTCCTGAAAAAGGCGGGTCTGCTGTCTCCGCTTCCGTCTATAACGTTCCACGTTGCAACAGCGCTACCGCCCGCGCTGCGTCCTTCTCCTCCAAAATCTGTCTGCACTCTTCGTCGAACCAATCGTTCCGTCGACTTCGTCCCACATACCCGACGTTGTTCTCCAATGCATCGTTAATGGCTGCTATAACTGTATTCCAGCTGTCCTCAAGAGGGGCCACATCGAGCTCACTCTCTTTTGGCAACGCTGCCTCGAGATGCTTTACGTATGCAGTGGCGACATCAGGTTGCTTCAGTCGCTCTAGGTCGTACCGCGGCGGTCGTCGGTACGGAACATTGTTGATGATTAATTGGATTGGACGCAGTTTAACCATCACCAGATAGTGGTCAGAGTAGATGTTAGAGCCACGATATGTCCTGACGTCGATAATGTCGGAGAAGTGCCGTCCATCAATCAGAACGTGGTCAATTTGTGATTCTGTCTGCAATGGTGGTTTCCAGGTGTACCGATACGGAAGGCTGTGTTGGAAGTAGGTGCTGTAAATGGCCATATTCTTGGAGGCAGCGAAATCAATTAGTCGTAGACCGTTTTCGTTCGTCAACCGGTGAGCGCTTTCCAATAGTCGGTCTAAACTGCTTCTCTTGGCCAACCTGAGCGTTCAAATCTCCTATGATGATTTTAACGTCGTGGCTTGGGCAGCTATCGTACTTACGTTCCAGCTGCGCGTAGAATGCGTCCTTATCATCATCAGTGCTTCCGGAGTGTGGGCTATGGACGTTGATTATGCTGAAGTTGAAGAACCGGCTTTGATCCTCAGCCTGCACATTCTTTCATTGATCGGCCACAACCCGATCACCCGCTTTTGCATATCGCCCATCACTATGAAAGCTGTTCCCAGCTCGTGTGTGTTGCCGCAGCTCTGGTAGATGGTATGATTACCTCTAAACGTTCGCACCATTGATCCCTTCCAACAAACCTCCTGCAGCGCTACGATGCCGAATCCACGGTCCTTGAGCACATCGGCGAGTATGTGTGTGCTCCCGATGAAGTTGAGAGATTTGCAGTTCCACCGAGTTTCCAATCGCTAGTCCCTTTTCGTCGCAATGGTCTTCGCCGATGGTTCCGGTCCGTACTCTCTTGTTGATTGTTCGTTGCTTATGTTTTTTAAAGGCTGGCTTGCAGGGCCTGACACCAAACCCCCTAAAAGACCATTCCTCCTTATTCCCGGTGGACCATGGTGCACAGTTTCACAGTCGCTGGCACTCAGACGATGATCAGCCGTCCCTAACATGGAGAATAGACGCTCACTAAGATTTGCACCTCCGGAGAGAAGCAAACCCCCCTTTCCCTATCAGCATACGACCATAGTTCCCACCGGGGTTTGTTACCCGATCTTCCCTAAGGTTGCTCGTATCCCGGCCAGCACCACGGGGAGGTAGGGATAGTAGTAGCTGGGTAAGAGGCTAAGCCACTTGCCTGCACAAACTGATAGTCAGAATCTGGGAAACTGAACAGCTACCGGAGAAGTGGAAGAAAGGGGTTATATGCCCCATCTACAAGAAAGGCGACGAGCTGGAGTGTGAGAACTTTCGTGCGATCACCATTCTTAATGCCGCCTACGAGGTGATATCCCAGATCATCTTCCAACGTCTGTCACCATTAGTGAATGAGTTCATGGGAAGTTATCAAGCCGGCTTCGTTGACGTCGGCTCGACAACGGACCAGATCTTTACTGTACGGAAAGTCCTGTAACAATTCCGTGAATACCAGGTCCCTAAGAACCATCTGTTAGTTGATTTCAAGGCACCATACGACAGTATAGACCACGTTGAGTTATGGAAAATTATGGGCGAGAACAGCTTTCCTGGTAAGCTTACCAGACTGATCAAAGCAACGGTGGATGGTGTGCAAAGCTGTGTGAAGATTTCGGGCGAACACTCCAGTTCGCTCGAATCGCGCCGGGGACTAAGACATGGTAATGAACGTGCCTGTTGTTCAGCATTGTGCTAGAAGGTGTCATACGGAGAGCCGGGTGTAACAGCCGGGGTACGATTTTCAACAGATCCAGTCAATTTATTTGTTTCGCGGATGACATGAACATTGGCGGCCGAACATTTGCAAAGGTGGCAGAACTGTACACCCGCCTGAAACGTGAAGCAACAAAAGTTGGACTGGTGGTGAATGCTTTGAAGACAAAGTACATGCTTGTGGGCGGAACCGAGCGCGACAGGGCCCGCCTGGGAAGCAGTGCTACGATGGCTGATAACAATGTTAGTCGTGAAATACGAAGGCTCATCATCTGCGGAAGTCGGGCCTACTACGGGCTCCAGAAGAAACTGCGGTCTAAAAAGATTCACCACCAAATGTCATGTACAAGACGCTAATAAGACCGGTTGTCCTCCACGGACAAGAAACATGGACAATGCTCATGGACAATAGTACCATCTTTGGCTGTGTGTAAGAAGCCGGTGTGTGGCGGCGAAGAATGAACCACGAGCTCGCCCAGCTCTACGGCGAACCCAGTATCCAGAAGGTAGCTAAAGCCGGAAGGGTACGATGGGCAGGGCATGTTGCAAGAATGTCGGACAGCAACCCTGCAAAGATGGCGTTCGCTTCCGATCCGGCAGGTACGAGACGGTGTGGAGCGCAGCGAGCGAAGTGAGCAGACCAGGTGCAAAACGACTTGGCGAGCGTGGGGCGCATTCGAGGATGGAGAGATGCGGCCTCGAACCGTGTATTGTGGCGTCAAATTGTTGATTCAGTGTTATCTGTTTAGATGTAAACTAAACAAATGTATGAGTACCATGAACATGATTAACAATTCCGAGCTCAAAATTATAGTGAAGATTTTGATTTAAAAAAAATCTTCGCCATAATAACGTGTGTCATGTGCAGTGTTTGCTGCTACGTTAGATTCGTGCCGGCGCGCGTTCAGCATTTGCATGAGATTTTTTGTTTCGGCTCGTGCGCAGCGCAAACAGAACAAAATCGAGTTTAATTACCTATGGCGCAAAGCATAGAAGAAGTGCTATCCGTAGGTACTGATTTATCCGTTCTTATTTATAAATGAGCAAGGAATAATGAAATGAATATTTCCCGCAAAAAACAGTTATACGTTGTGAAATCATTGTACCAATACATTAACTGTGGGGAGATAAAATGGTAAAAGCATGTGCTGACTGTCGTCTGCTTGGCATTGCTACTACTGCGGCTGCCGTGGTTTTGTTTTTCTGTTATTGCATGGAAGAATGTTAAAATGAAATGTCAACCATTTCCGTCCCTGGCTTGTGTGTTTTAGTTATAACAAAACGTTGCCTCTAAATCCCTGAAGAAGGTAATTATTATCTTTATTAGTGAGGTTTTAGGCCCTGGGCCGGTTCACCTCGTAGGCCCTGAAGAAGGTATAATACACATTGAAACGTCGGATAAGTAGACGAAAAACCCGTTTAAGCCCGTAAAGAGCCGAAAAACACCGTCGTCAAATAATAATCACAATCGAAATCAGTAATTAGTCCTCAGGATGTTCTTCGAAAGTTCACTAGAGAAATTATTCGAAATTCCTTCAAGGAATTCTTCGGAAGATCTTCGTAAACTGTTCGTTCGTTCCTTCCCCCCAAAAAATCTTAGAAATTTCCTCGAGAAATTCTTTGAAAGTGTCCTCGGGAAATTCTTCGCCATTCCTTCAAGATTTTTTTTTGAGGATCCTCGACAAACTGTTCCGCGGGAAATACTTCGGAATTTATATGATTTTTTTTTAAGGATTTCCTCGACAAACTTTTTGACATTACTTCGGCAAATCTTTGAAAATTTCTCGGGAAAATCTTTGAGATTAACTTGGTATTTTTTTTTGCATTTCTTTGGCAAATTATTCGCAATTTCCTGAGAAAATTTCCTCGCTAAATTTCTCCAAAATTTCCTCGCAAAATTCGTCGATATTTGCTCCGCAATTTTTTTCTTTGATTGTTTAAAATTTCCTCGGCAAATCGGAGCTACCTCACAAAACTCGTAAAAATATCCTCGGCAACTTCTTAGGGTTTCCCGTGCAACACACTTGTCATAGAGGAGTTTATGCAACTTGTATACCATTAAATTCAGTCATATTAGAGTTGCTGCAACCAAATCGGGAAGAGTTGTGCTGCTAAGGTTTCTTGTAAAAAAATGAGATTCCCTAAGGAAATTTTTCGACGACGTGGCGCTTATGGTTATCAGAGAAACAATTGTAAAGGGCACTCGGCGTAAGTGAGTGAGTAGAAGAGGTGTAAGTATGCGGTAGAAAACTGGATATGCGATAAAAGGATAGCATCAGCCTATCATGAAACTGAAGTACACTGGATTCTGTTTTTACACGATTTACATTTTCTCAATTTTGCACTCATCCTGAATGTTTAACGCATATCAATTATCATGGGATTTTTATTTGATTTATTCTGAATTTTTTGAAACATGTTGCAAAGATTTTGGTGGTAAATTGAAGTCACACGATCGAAAACACGAGCGAAAAAAAATCGTGTAAAAACAAAATCCTGTGTAATTAGGATAAGCAACCGGAAAGAAGTACAGCGGAGTACGATTACGGTCGAAGATGTCATCATAGACTTGCAGCGAGAAACATGTAAAGTAGGAATGAATAAAAATGAAATGATATTGGAAGCAGACTGTGAGTCCATTTCGACCTTTTGCCCCTTTCGACCTTTTGTTAATTTCGATCTTTTGTCCTTTCGACATTCAGTACTTTTTAACGTTTTGTCGTTTCGACCTTTTATCCTTTGTCATAGAGATGTGCAAGTGAGGAAGCAGTGTTTTCAATCATAGTCCCAATTTTGCTGCCGAGTCGGGGTTGAACGTATCCAATTTCCGCTTGAAAGGCATCAATGGATATACCTATAGGCTCACACTATAAATAGTATTTTTGACAAAAGAGTTAGGTGTCCTTGTTGGATCAGCTACCATCCATTCTAAAGATGGAACAATCGAAAATATCAAGCAACTGGTACTTCATGCTACATGACCAAATGAACTCATTGGCAGCTTTAAAAATATTTTCTTGGTGAAATGTTTTGATGAGTAACATAAGCCAACTCACGAACTGGCTACATTCTTGAATAAATGATCGCATTTTCAGAAGGAAATCGATTATTCGTCGGCACCGTTCGGTTGGTTAGCAGCTGGACTCAATGACTGACTGACCGACTGCCACGGTCTGTAATAGATATGTATACAGAAGATAAGACAGGACTCCATCAACCAGCAAAGTCTAGGTTGCTAAACAATATCAATTATTAAAATTTCGATTTAGGCACTTCCTAGAAAAAGTGAACTAAACACAAATAAGGAATGCTGAACTGACTATTTTTGGGATGACATTTAACATAGAAAACAAGTTTGGGAGATTTATTCGTTGAAATCGTACGATACCGTTTTTAAAATGATTCGCAAAAGCCAGCAAGTTAGTCTTATTGCCTTTCTCGTACAATTTTTTTTTCGATTTGTTCTAGGAGGCAATAATTTCGTTGCAAAAACTATTGTTTTTTAGACAGCTCATATAAACATAATACCATACCAATTACAAAACTTGTGGAACACTGAGCAAAAATCTGTCCGGGTGTGTGAAGTTTGTGCACTTCAAGGTTTCAAACATTTGTCATTTGTACAACCGACAAAGAAATCTTACAATTTTTGTATACAAATCTAGATTAGCATTCTATACAAATACTGTATTGAGCTAATACAAAATTATAAGACTTCAATACAAGGATTGTATTGATTTTTTTCGAATATGTATGTGGCAAAAAATTATACAGTGTATGCAAGGTTTTTATGCACTACTGTAATAAAAACTGCTATCCTCTGTTTGGGTACATAACTGGAAAAGTTTTGATCACCGAGCATGACTTTATCATCATTGATTTATTCGCATTTATCTGTGAGTACGATTTAACCTTTTCAGCCCATGAAAGGTTGGCGCATTATTTACTATCGTTTGTAGAAGCCGTAGGGTAAGCAATAATTGCAATAATTATTATAATGTACTGCTTCAAATGAAAATCGTTAACTGTAATTTGGCAACGACTACTACAAATATTGTTCTATAAAAGTTAAAATTACAAACTTTGGCAAATCGTGTCGTACAAAAGTTTGGCAAATCATGTCGCTATACTAATGAAAATTGTAAATCTTCTTCTTCTATATACATAAAAATGAACAGAAATTTATGCATAACTCGAGAACTAATCATAGAATAAATCAATTTTAGGCGAAACGAAGTTCGTCGGGTCTGCTAGTGTAATATAAATGCTTAATCTTCTATACAATAAAAATGAGTTGAGATTTCCTTCCTGATGATTTAACTCGCAAATGGGGTGACCGATTTGCAAGATTTCTTCCCTAATCGATTTGTTTCGGAATCCGCAAGGTTTGTATTTAAATCATTAGAAAACAGTTTTGGGTCAGCTGTTGAGGAAAACACAACAAACGCACGGAAATTGATCTAGAGTGCGGTGATGCAAATAGTTCATTGTGACATTCGCAACACTCGGGCAAAGCTGGGTTTCTTTCGCTAGTTGGGGATAAATATCTTTCAGGCCAAAGATAAAAATCTCTCCACAAAACAATGTACACCCAGGTTTTTTTTACACGGTTTGGTTTTAGTCGTTTAAGACCTTCAACGTCAATGAAACAATGAGTTAACCCCACGAAAAAAATCACAAAAAATCAAAGAAAATTCAGGTGGTATTTAAAAAGCTGTGAAAGTTCGGGTTAACCGAGAAATTAATGAATTCCAATCGTGTAAAAAAAAAACTGGGTGTATTATCGCTGATATTTTTGGGTTATTTGCGTAATGGGCCAACGCTACATCCTAGGATATCATTACCTGCCGTGACCATATTTCTCGCTAAACTTTTCAAAAGGACTTAGGTCCTTTTGTAACATTTTTAATTGATTAATTTGAATATTGCAATCAACAAACCAATATGCAGTACTCAAATTAATTCATGAAAAAATGTTACTTAGGTCCTTTTAAAAATGTTAAGCAAGATTTGCATAGATACGCTTTTTTGTACTTATCCTTAGCCACCAATTTGCTTGCTATAGGTTGCATTCGACGTGGAACTAATTTTTCGCTATTGAAAATTGGCTCAATCGGCCATTGCGTTCCGGAGTTATTCAAAAAACATTGTTTTTTTGTCTCCATTTTTCCCAACTCAAAATCTTTTTTTCTTAATGTTGCTTCAATGTTATTTGAATACGCAAATAAATGTGAATTGATGGAAATAAATGAATCTATCTTTCTTAAGTGCAATTTCGACCTGCCTTTTGTGCTTTTCTCACTACATTTCATAATACACAGGATTTTGTTTTTACACGATTTTTTTCACTCGTATTTTTGATCGTGTGACTTCAATTTACCACCAAACTCTTCGCAACATGTTTCAAAAAATCCAAAATAAATCGAAGAAAAATCACATGATAATTAATATGCGTTAAAATTGAGATAATGTAAATCGCGTAAACATAAAATCCAGTGTACACGAGAAAGGCTCCATCACCGCTAGGTGGATTTTTCTGGGATTTTTTATTGTTATCGTATTGTCGTATTATTGCAAGCAAGCTGCTGGAAAAAATCACACACGAGAAATAAAGCAACATGCGCTACATTTCTTTGTTTTCAATTATTTTTAATACGTGTGCTATGTGAATTCAAGCAGCAGTGAACCTTTTTATCACACGCGTGAATTGGACAGCTGATTGTTGCCTGGATCAGTTTAATACATATAGGCTACATATTTTATTCAATTATATGGCAACAAACCACACCTCAATATATTGTATGTATTTGATAAGGGAAGAACTGAGCCTTGCCATCAATAATCACAAAAAGAAAGGAAAATATGTTTTATTATGTTCGCACACCAAACCTTCTGATTGAGTAAAATCTGTCTTCAATTGGGTACCTTTTTCATACCGCGTGGTTTCGTGCTGTGAGCCGACCGAAGTAGGTACTTCATGACAGGTGTAGATCAAACCAGTATTGACTTGGATCGGTGAAAATTGGCGTTTGAGCGAGAAAGGCGCCCAACTGAAATGCCGAAAACGGTCGGACATGTGCGAAATCGACGACACGTGTCGGCCATCCTATGTGCATGTTTACAACAGACGTGACGTTTCACAAGGCTCTCCGCTCTCGGTGGCAATGCTTAGATTATTTTAGCGAATAATACTCACTTATACTAACTCAGTAAACGTTGGCCCACACCTTTACGGAAGCATATTGGGGAAAGTGTGCGATGAGTAATAAGCGATCTAAACGATAAGTTCGTTGAGTTGCAGTGGTTGCAGTGCAAGAGCAGCTAGGTGCATATTCGAATGAAAACATAAACAGTACTCTCGATATTAAACAAAAAATAATCATTTTTTTAGAAGCACATCAGTAACTCGGTTACATGCTCATTAAAATATGGATGCGCTAAATAAAAACCAAATCTTTCAACAGACTGCTGGATCGCAAGAAACCAGATGTCCGATAAATGCTACACATTCGGAAAAACAGGCGAGTAATTTGCTTTTCACGATCGATGACATGAAATTGCATTTCATTTCAGGCAACCATTCAGCTGTTTTTGAAGTGGGATTGAAAATGGTAAACTTGTTCGATAGTTGAAGACATATCTCAAAAAAAAGCAGCATAACAGAAGGAAGGCTATTTGATTTGATATTCGGTTTCGATGGATCGTTACGATTGAACTACTGATGCTATCCATGCGAATTATTTTCACAGCGTCTCTTTCAGACGAACAATTGATATAGACGAGATAACTATCCCATCATCAAGGCCACTGTCAAAACAGACTTTTACTGGACTTGTCGTTAATGATGATGATTATGATGGTCCCGCCACATACCCCTACACAATTTTGAGCTGGACAAGTTATTTTTAAGACAATTCAATAAGATCAATGTAATCGGTTTTATAAACTAACGATCCGATTGTATATACAGACATAAATGACAACCGACGCCAAACCAAACGCCAAAACCTGTGTAATCGCTCCGTCGATGACAAAAGTTTCGGGACAACTTCGAGTAAAAACAATCTACTAGATGGCTTACTACTTATTCAACCGTTCGAATTATACTTTTGTAGGCTACACAAAGAAAGGTTCAGAACTAAACTACATCAATAAAATAAAATCCATCATCATCATCATCAGGCGAGCGTTATAGCTTATTAATGCCTTAATAAATGATAAAAATAAATTATGGTCCTTAATAAATCATCCGCTGTAAAAAAAACTTCATCTTGATACATGTGTTCAGGTAAAAAATTGCCGGGTAGCTGTTCAAAAGGCAGTATTAAATCTATAAAAATCACTTCATCTTTTAAACTGATCGCACAAATATCGAGGCAGAAAACCGTTTATTACTTTAAAAATGAAATCCTTAGTTAAGTACACTATTCTTTGCTTCACTGACAGCAACCTGTAAGGAAAGTTGAAGAAGCGAATCTATCGCATTTTGAAATCAAACGAAAACGTTAACTTAAAGAATAGGAAGGAAGGGCAAAAATCCAGATGAGGAGATATGATTAATACAAGAGTATTTTGCAAATAGTTAAATCGTGTCTAAATGGAAAGAGCATTGCATACTTCTTGGCTTTTTTTGAATAACATTGTCAACATGTGTGTCAAATTTTAGCTTGACATCAATAATCACGCCAAGATATTTAAAATCGCGTACCCGATCAATTGTTTACTCGGCTTAGCAAAATTACCATGTATTTTGTTTTCAATTTCAATTGCACATCTACTTAGAGAGTGTAAATCTTCGTTCAAGCGTGAAACGGCAACTGCTTAGTTTTTAGCTTCAATGAATATCACGGTGTCATCAGCAAAAAGATTTATATCACAAAATCGTAAGACTCGTCGCATTTAATTTATGTAAATAATAGATAAAATAAGCCCTAATACGTTTCCCTGTGGCAATCCGAGCGTGTTCTCCATGAGACTAGAAACAGAATCATTAGAGTAGAGTGGGGCAAGAGTGCGCGTGGGGTAAGAGTACGTTTTCGATTTTTTGAAGTAATAAAAAAGATAAACTAGCATCACTGCATCAGTTTGGCAGGTATTCTGGTCAACTATTATCATGTGTAATTGTA
>NW_026942171.1:0-24767 GCF_024139115.2 Armigeres subalbatus
AATAGGAAACAATGGGACAGGATTCTGCGTCGAATGCAACTTGTTGCGAGCAAATCGGTTGAGGATAAGTGCCCGAAAAATGAGTGACATTTTTTACGCGATTTTTTCGTATGAATTTGTATTTTGGCCATAACTCTCGATCCCATAGTCCGATCTGGCCAATTTCAAATAGGAAACAATGGGGCAAGATTCTGCATCGAATGCAACTTGTTGCGAGCAAATCGATTGAGGATAAGTGCCCGAAAAATGAGTGACATTTTTTACGCGATTTTTTCGTATGAATTTGTATTTTGGCCATAACTCTCGATCCCATAGTCCGATCTGGCCAATTTCAAATAGGAAACAATGGGATAGGATTCTGCGTCGAATGCAACTTGTTGCGAGTAAATCGGGGTAGGATAAGTGCCCGAAAAATGAGTGACATTTTTTACGCGATTTTGTTGTATGAATTTGTATTTTGGCCATAACTTTCGATCCCATAGTCCGATCTGCCCAATTTCAAATAGGAAACAATGGGACAGGATTCTGCGTCGAATGCAACTTGTTGCGAGCAAATCGGTTGAGGATAAGTGCCCGAAAAATGAGTGACATTTTTTGAGTAGTTTTGCACACACACACACATACACACACACACACACACACACACACACACACACACACACACACTTGACGACCCCTCCCCATGGCCACTGCGAGTTAGGGGGCCTGTCTAGGATGTGGTGGGGTTTGACAGTGGGCTCTGTTGAACCTCTATAAAAAGCTGCATGTGTCTGCAAGCAGGCCCTATCACAGCGACCGTGCGCCGCTCAAAGCACACAAGCCCAAGAGGAGTGCCAACCGGCACATCAGGATTCATACCAGTAAGATCCTGATTATGGTATACTGGTCACAGCAAACGACATTGGACGATTCTCGGTTTATGGATAGGACTAGGCGTATATGGGCTGACAGTCGAGCTATTCTGTTTCCTGAGTAAAAAAGAGTGACATCTTCTTGAAATGGCAAGCAGGCTAATGGTTCGTCTGCCTCCGTCCCGATAAACAACCTGGCAGGCCTCCGGTAACGCTCAAAACCTGTCACCTATACCGGTGGGTAGTAGGTTCAGATGCACCATTCCTGATTTACACCGATCCGGCTCTGAACACGGTGTTATAAGGCACCGGAGTCAACCCTTGCATGGACCTCACTGTTTACAAAGGCACCCATGGGATCATAAGAGGCGACTATCTACAACAGGTAGAGATAACGGCCCGGAGGGGGACCCTTTTAACATGGAAACAAATTCTACAAACAACGAAGGAGCAGGCGGGGCGAATATTTTCGCAAAGAGTGGGAAGCTGCAGCGATCTCCAGTGATGTCGCAGGCAGCAGTAGCGAGTACCAGTAGTACGGCCAAGACTGCTGAGTACCAGGCAGGCCAACAGGAGCTAGGATCCGGGAATAGGGTGTCCACCCAAAAATCGGAAAGTAGTGCTACTCAGGAGGAGCTACAATTCGAGAGGTCCAACCTGATGGAGGTGCGGAAGCGAGTCAACGAGCTTTATGACTTCGTGAAGGACAAGCACAATGTTCACACGAAGATCAAGCTTCTAGTGACAAGCATTAAGTCCGCCGTAAAAGCAGCCGAACACGAACAGATCGCGCTGAAAAAGAAAGCCGAAGCAGCTGAAAAGGTGCTGAAAGATGCGGCGGAGCATACAGCAGTTGAGACACAGCAGGCACCCAAAAGTCCCCGAATCACTCACTTTTGGAAAAACGAGGAAGGGATTCGCCTGGAGAGCAGGAAGGCACGAAAAAGCAACGGAACGTGCAAGACTTTGCCAGCGTGCTGAAGGAACGCGTCAAGGATGGTGACTGGCAGACGGTGGAAAGCCAGCAGGAGAAAAGGAAGAAGCAGAAGCAGAATGTGGAAAAGAGTAAGGAACAGAAGAAAAAAGGAAACGTCGTTCTCCTCGGGAGAGAATTAAAAGTTATGCCCTGATCGTAAAAGCGAGTGATAAAACGTCGTACGCAGCAACCTTGAAGAAGGTGAGAGAGGACTAGGCGCGAAAAGACTTGGGCGAGAAAGTGGTGAGAACTAGGCATACCCAGAAGGGAGAGTTGCGGTTCGAGCTGAAGAAGGATTTCACGATTAATAGTGCGGCCTTCCGGGAGCTCATTGCCAATTCATTGGGCAGTGACGGTAACGTAAAAGCTCTAACGCAGGAATCAGTGGTCGAGTGCAGAGACCTGGACGAGATAACAACGGAAGACGAACTGAGGGAGGCACTGGTCTCACAATGCAAGCTTGAGGAAGTACAAATGACGATTCGACTGAGGAGGCACACAAGTAGCAGCGATACGACTACCAGCAGAGGCTGCCAACAAAATGGTGGAGGCGGGCAAGGTAAAAGTAGGATGGTCGGTGTGCCCGTTGAGATTCGCCCCACGAGTCACCAAGCAGATGGAGCGATGCTTCAAATGCATGGCGTTTGGCCACCAGGCGCGAAACTGCAAAGGCCCGGATAGATCCGGTCTATGTAGGAAATGTGGTGAAGAAGGACACGTTGCTAGGGACTGCACGAAGCAACCAAGATGCCTGCTCTGCAAACCGGAGGACGGAAACGACCATACGACGGGTGGCTTCCAATGCCCTGCATACAAGAAGGCGATGGCGGGCCGGGATTAATGGAGATCATCCAGTTGAATCTCAATCATTGCGACACCGCACAGCAACTGTTGTGGCAGTCGACAACAGAAGCAATGTGTGACGTGGCAATTATTGCTGAACCGTATCGGATCCCTTCTGACAACGGCAACTGGGTGGCGGATTCATCGGGGATTGCAGCTATCCAAGTGATGGGCAAATTCCCTATTCAAGAAGTGGTAGACAGCTCAAGCGAAGGTTTCGTTATCTCCAAAATCAACGGGATCTTCGTGTGTAGCTGCTACGCAACCCCAAGATGGACTTTGGAGCAGTATAACCGGATGCTGAACTCACTCACGGAGAAGCTGATCGGCCGAAAACCGGTAATCATAGGAGGCGACTTCAACGCTTGGGCAGTGGAGTGGGGAAGCAGGCTGACTAACCCCAGAGGTTACAGTTTGCTGGAGTCGTTGGCAAAGCTGGACGTCAGGCTGTGCAACGAAGGTACCGTTAGTACATTTCGCAGAGATGGCAGGGAGTCCATCATCGACGTCACGTTCTGCAGTCCGTCGCTGGTGAGGAACATGAACTGGAGAGTTAGTGAGGACTATACACATAGTGATCATCAGGCGATCCGGTATTGTGTTGGAACACGAATGCAGACGGTACGGCGAGAGATTAGGAATAGCGGGCGAAAATGGAAGGCGAAGGACTTCGACAAAGATCTTTTATCGAAGCACTCCGAGCGGACAGCGGCGCTACAAATCTCGATGCAGACGAGCTGACAGAAACTCTTGCGAGGGCATGCGATGCGACGATGCCAAGGAGACTGGAGCCAAGGAAAAGCCGGCGGCTAAATTACTGGTGGAACGATACTCTTGCTAGCCTTCGTGTTGCGTGTCTCAGAGCCAGAAGACATTTTCAGAGAGCAAGGTCTGAAACAGTCAGAGAGGAGCGTAAGATAATCTTCCGTGAAGCTAGATCGGCCTTCAAACGGGAGATTAAAGTCAGCCAATCCAACTGCTTCAAGGAGTTGTGCCGAGAAGCTGACGCTGATCCTTGGGGCAACGCTTATCGGGTCGTAACAGCGAGGATCAGGGGTCCAGCGACGCCAGCGGAAATGTGTCCGGACAAGCTGAAGATCATCGTTGATGGTCTCTTCCCGCAGCATGATTCTACGATGTGGCCACCTACACCGTACGTAGATGAAGACGGAGTAACCATTGCAGGTATGCAAGTCTCCAACGACGAGCTGTCATCAGTGGCGAAAGGTCTGAAGATGAAGAAAGCTCCGGGTCCGGATGGAATTCCAAACGTGGCTCTAAAACTGCGATACTGGCGTTTCCAGATTTGTTTAGGATGGTGCTGCAGAAATGCCTAGCAGATGGTAACTTTCCGGATAGGTGGAAGATCCAGAAACTAGTGCTGCTGCCGAAACCAGGAAACCGCCGGGAATCCAGCATCGTATAGGCCCATATGCCTGCTGGATACACTGGGGAAGCTTCTGGAAAGGATTATCCTTAATCGGCTGACGCAGTTCACTGAAGGCGAGACCGGCTTATCGGAAATGCAGTTCGGATTCCGAAAAGGCAGATCGACGGTGGACGCAATCAGGACGGTCATTGAAGCTTCAGAGAAAGCGGCCATGAAGAAGAGGCGCGGCAATCGATTCTGCGCTGTAGTAACGATTGACGTCAAAAACGCTTTTAACAGTGCCAGCTGGGAGGCTATCGCCGCAGCGCTGCACGGTATGCGGGTTCCTGACTACTTGTGTAGAATCATTGAAAGTTACTTCCAGAACCGGATCCTGGTTTACGAAACGAATTCGGGGCAGAAGTCGATTAGGTTACCGCAGGTGTTCCGCAAGGTTCCATTCTAGGCCCGACGCTGTGGAACATTATGTATAACGGAGTTCTAAAACTGAAGTTGCCCAAAGGCGTGAAGATTTTCGGATTCGCGGATGATGTCGTTCTAACGATAACCGGAGAGTCGCTGGAAGAGGTAGAAATGCTGGTGGCGGAGACGACCGACGCAGTTGAAAACTGGATGAATGGAGTCAAACTGCAGCTTGCTCACCACAAAACAGAAGTGATGCTGGTTAGCAACTGCCGCGAGATCCAGCGGATCCAGCTTACCATAGGAGGGCACAACATACCGTCCGTGCGGGCTTTGAGGCATCTAGGAGTGATGATCGACGACCGGTTGAATTTCAACACCCATGTAGACTATTCCTGCGAAAAGGCATCTAAAATGGTCAGTGCGTTTGCAAGGATCATGCCGAACGTGGGTGGTCCTAAAAGCAGCAGTAGGCGTCTTCTGGCAGCAGTAGCATCCTCGATACTGAGGTACGGAGCTCCAGCCTGGGGAGCTGCGCTCAAGACGAAACGTAACCGCAGAAAGTTGAACAGCGTGTTTCGCTTAATGGCCGTTCGAGTCGCGAGTGCGTACCGAACCATTTCCTCGGAGGCAGTTTGCGTTATCGCAGGGATGATTCCAATTTGCATAACCCTAGCAGAGGATATAGAGTGCTACCACCGGAGATATACCAGAAATGTGAGGAAGGCGGTGAGACTTGGCTCTATGGTGAAGTGGCAGCAGGAGCGGATAATGGTGGACCCATCGGCTCATCCCCAATGTGTCGACGTGGGTGAACAGGGAGCATGGTGAGGTGAACTTTTACCTCACACAGTTCCTGTCCGGACACGGTTGTTTCCGCCAATATTTGCACCGGTGTGGCCATGCATCATCGCCATTCTGCCCGGCGTGTATCAACGTAGAGGAGACTCCAGAGCACGTGATATTCGACTGCCCGAGGTTTGCGGAGGCACGTAGGAGAATGCCTGCCATAAGGGCGGACAACATCGCAGAGCGAATGTGTCGCGATGAAGGTACGTGGCATGCGGTAACCAGAGTTGTGACACAAATAATGTCAGAGCTGCAGCGTCGATGGAGAAGGGACCAGCAAGCAAGGGTCGGCTCGGAGGAAAATCCAGCATAGTGAGCAGTGTTTGGCCTCGGGTCGTCGGGGCGCCGGTGAACCGGAAGTCTTCTGCCAACCGGAATCGTCGGACCGACTTCGGCACTCGATCAGTCAACCTGCTGAAGAAAGAAGAAAGAAGAGGGAAGTGCTTCGGGTATGTAGGGCACCGCCAGTGCGGACGTCATCCACCACCGGAACTGTCGGACCACCTCTGCAACCCGAAGACGAAGTCGGCGCAATGCGCGAAAGCGTCCCCTGCGATAGCCGCCGGTAGTCGGGGCACCATCAGTGCGGAAGTTTCCTTCACCGGAACTGGTGGACCACCCTCGACGCCGAGGCGAGTCAGGAGGATTCGAGTGAGGAAGTTGGCGGCACGACCGCCGAGGGATCGAGACAACGTAGCAGTGGATCTCAGCCAGCCAGTCGGCGAACTAGCCTAAGCTAGGGGCCGGAATTTTAGAAGAAGTGCATGAGCACAGCCCCCCCCCCGAAGTAGTCGCAGCATCCCGTGGTCCCGGGGGGATCGAGGCAAGGAAGATAAGGGACCCGGTTTATCCGGGAGGCACATTTTTAGCAGGTCGGGAGGAGCCCATCCCTGTTCGCCTTCGAGCATAGTGTGGATGCTCGAGGTGTCTGTCGCGCAGATTTTTGATGGCCTTTAACCCTTGTAAAAAAAAAAAAAAACACACACACACACACACACACACACACACACACACACACACACACACACACACACACACAGACATCACCTCAATTCGTCGAACTGAGTCGATTAGTGTATAACACTATGGGTCTCCGGGCCTTCTATAAAAAGTTTGTTTTTGGAGCGATCATAAAGCCTTTACCGTATACTTAGTATACGAGAAAGGCAAAAAAACTATTTTAGATTTAGAAACCAGTTCGTATTAAAAAAAATCTCTTGCAGCTCAATGCACATCGATTTGGTTGCTTCTTAATTCTCTTTGATTTACTGCAGAGAAATCTCTCATCTATTGAGAAAACCATAATAAAGACGCTTTCTAACGTGAGCGTCAACAGAAACCCCATGTTATTCCGGAATTTGATTTTTTTTATGACTCATAAAAATAACTTTCAGAAATGTATCCATATCGAATTTCATTTATAGATAATGCGAAAAAGATTCTTGCATCTTAGATTACACACTTATCTACATTTAGTAATATGCACACCCAACCAGCGGATGGCAGATTTTAATACAGTTCTGCATAAGAACCTTACAGAAACTGTATAATAATTGGGCATATATAATTTTTGGAAGATTTTAATACAATCGTTGCAATCGTTGTAAATTTTACAGATTTGAATTATTTTAATACAATTTCTGTATAAAAATCTTACAGATTTGTATATGCCACGTTTTTATAAAATAATTGTAAGATCTGTTTTTTTGGGTGCAGAAGACAAGTTGACACAGACACAGCATTTTAAAGCAATCACAGCACCATTGGAAATCAATTGTATTTTTAATGTTAGAATTTTTAATGTTAGTTCTAGGACGAATGACCGATAAACTTAGTCAAACAATTTCTATTGCAATCCATGCGCGCTGTGCTTTAAATCGCCTTAGAAAAATACATCCCACCAGCTGGCGCCATGGCCCCCCCTAGACCGAGACTCTAGTTACACCTATGTTCGCGTTCTCCTGGACTAGCTGCCGTCCCATGACCAGCATCAAAACGATCGATTCCGCATTCATATTGTACAAATAGTAAAATATATCACATAATATAAATATGAATCTTGGGAACACTGAAGACGTTTCATGGAAGAAAACTATATACGTATCTGTCGACTAAGAATGAGGTTATGTAGTAAGCGTTGATGGAAAAGTGGTATAACCTATAGTTTTTTTTATATATAGTTTTGAAAACGGGCTCGAAGAGAAGCTCATCTGGTTTTCTCTCATTATCACCGTGATGAACTTAACTTTAAGATAAAAAATCACGTTAATAAAGTATTACAAAAAAATAGTTTTGAAAACAACTTAACGATTTTGTTCAGCGGCGCAGCCACAATTTTTGATAATATGAAGAACGGTTTAGGTTTAAATTTGTTTCGAAATTCCGCGGAATTCCGTTAAATTTCGTTAGAAGCTAGATTTTTGTAGCGAAATTTTTGTATTTTCACGAAACGAAACGAAATCAAGAAATCAGATTTCGCCATGCTCAAATTCCGCGGAATTTCGTTTCGAACCACCTGAAACGAAATTTTTCGAAATACCGCATATGCTTACACCGAGTATCATGCGCTCCCTCGATTTAAACCGTTTAAAGGCAAGGTGTCCAGCAAAAAACGCACAGCTTCGCTATTACTCGTGATTTTCTCTCCTAAAATAGAAGAATATATAAGCCAATATTTGGTCGGAGTTCAGCCAAATCACACCAAGCGCCAATGAAAAAATTCTAATTTTTTCGCCAAAGTCTCCGTGTACTAGATTCACTTAATCACAAATCGCATCGGACATCGTTCAACGCCATAACTGAGGATCTCCTACAACAAATGTACGCATGAACTAACATTAAATACTTTTCGTTTTCCTTTTGCGAACAAAATATCACAAGTTAGTAAAAATGCCGCTTGGTGCGGTTTGGCTGAACCCCGACCATTTATAAGAACGAATCGTATTTCTCTTGAAAAATTTCTTTTTTGACATATTGTTTCAGCTTAGACCAGCGCTATAAATTCTGTACACAACAGATATCAAAATCAATTACCATAGTTGATCCTTAGCTATAATAAAAAGCTGGATAGGTAGTAGCCACTAGATTTCAATTTGAAAGGGTGCAACTCTTAGCTGGTGGTTGTTTGTCATCGTTTTATCCGCAAAAGCACCCAGATAGGAACTGATATGAAAACTCAAGCTGTGTTGGGCGCTCCTTTCCAGAAATTAACCCATCATTTAGTAGCCCATTTATTATACGCAAAATAACGCTTCGGTCGGCGATGTTTCAGTTAATATTAATGATTGGTGCATCGCAAAGCACGGATCGGTTCCCATTCATTTGAGATTTGGCACACTAATGGTACGTGGCTCCTGATTAGACACGGACTATCGCTCAACTCGTCCTCGCATGCAGGCCCACATGCACGGCTTCTGAAGATGAACGAACATGCCCGCGCCAAGGTTGATGGAAGAAGACTAATAGGACTCATTTCGATGAATAATTAGCGAAATTTCACACGGCGATATGTTAATGCTCGATTGTAGAACTTTGCTGCCTGTGCGCAATGGCGATTTAGACACTTTGGATAAACATGTCGAGAAATGCTGGCCTATACCGCTACCCAAACTTATCTTGAATTTTGCAGAATTTCATCACCGCTTCTTCCCAGGGGTTGATTTCAAACGAATCACACAAACTTATTTATTCATAAACTTTTCGCCCAAGATTTTCGGTTCTTCGTAATTTAGTCTAATTCCATTCCAATGGATGGTTGCCAGCAAAGCAATCTGAATTCCAAATTTCATAAATTCATTCGGAAAAGCCAGCCCCTAACCGAATCGAAAGCACAATCATCATCGTCCTTCTCGGTCCTCTTGCTTTCATCGCTTCTTGGAGATGGGAAATTTTCCACTCACTAATTTTCCCAAAATTGTGTAGCCTAATCTTAAACAGCAAAGCAGTGAAACTGCTTCAAATGTGTACGGAAGAGACGGGTGGAAGCCGTGTCGTGTTGGTTGAGGCGTGGGGGTGAATCGAATGTGATATCATTTGCTATATGAGGTCGAAACCGAAGAGTATTTTCGTACACACGGCATAAATTGGACCGGGAGCAGCCAACACACGAGAGAAGAGGATTACCTTTCATTTTGGGGGAAAAAGCCGCAATCCAGCAGCAGAAGGCAAAATATGAAAGGCTTAAGAAATGGCGCTGAGTTGTCATTGGCGTTGCCGTCGTCGGTCGTTCGCCTATGCCTTCCATATAGATAGGAAGAAGGTGCTCTCTGTTCCTGTTCGAATCAGCATATGAATTTTGATTAGAAATCGAAAATCAAATAGAACGGAAAAATTCCACCAGGATTAGAGTAGTGGAAGTATGGATGTGGAATACCTGCACAAATATGATGTTGTTTTCACTCTTAGAATCAAGTCGCTAGAAGTATTCAAAAAATGTGATGCTAGTTAGTTGCATCTGGAGTGTCATCTGATCCTTTTACATGTTCCAATAGTGTTAATGGATGGAGTGCGGAGGCGATTTGCACATACTGTTGAAGATTGATGACGGGACAACTGTCAGGTTCCGGTGGCAGGCAAGTTCTAGCCCATAAAGTCTGCTATCAATTATCGTCTACCGGTACGAAATTACTGGTCCTGTGGGGTCAAAATATTGTCCACAATAAGTTTAGTCGAGACCGACAGCTGATCTTCACGGACCGGATATAATGCAGGTAGGTTAAACCGCGGTCAATCGATACCCAAAGAACTTTAACTATCTTTCGGTTAGAAATTGGCAGCTTTAGTGGCCGCCAGAACTAATCTCACGAATAAATGTCAGCGATGGACTGCTTTGACAGCCGCTTGGGCACGAATTCACGTACGACCATGAATGCCGCCGACTATGACAGGGTAACTGCCATGACCGACTTTTGGGATATCCCCGTGTCTTCTGGAGACGATCTGGACACTGTATTCTCTATTATTAGCTTAAAATATCGTCCGGTATGGAAGCTCCGGCAATTTACCAACCTTTTGACGGTCTTGAAATTTCAAAAAGTCAGAGGGATTGAGCGGTTTTTTGAGGCATCCAGGGTAGGGATGTTGAATTTTAAAATTTTAGATCCGATTAATTTGGTCGAGGAACAGGGCTTTGGCGATTGCAGAAAGATATTTGAGAATTAATTATCCGATCCCATCTGGGCCGGAGATCTTTCCTCTGTTACTTTACAAGGCGTAAGACAGTTCTGTTGCTGATAAGGGGCGGGTGAGCGAAGACGTCGGTAGGTCCGTAGATATTCGAATATTATCTAGGGTCAGTGTTCCGTTCCGGTATATTGACCTTTAGCGCACTTACCTTGGTCGGGTGTCCATGAGGAACGTTTCTGAGCGCTCAGAGAGCGCCGATTCTCCTTCAATCACCAGCGTAAAGTTTTGTGGAAGAGCCAGCAGTTAGTTTGCGGGATAATTGATCGGGTGGCGTCCCAGTTCAGATACCCAGCAAACAGAGCCTGTAGGAGATGGACAACTTCCGCACAAAGCAGTACAAATTATTTCGGATGACCGCGCGATTGTTCTGCGTACTTCCAGAAAACACGCACAAACAAGCACAGATTTAATAATTTTCTGGTCGCACAACGTGGTACAAATTTTGGATAATCGCACGATCGTTCTGCATATTTCTCAAAATCACGCACAAACAAACCTTTACTTATTGACCGCACATAGCACAAGCACAAACTCGGTTTTCGCGAATGTTCTGCGTTCTACCTGGAACACTGTCCGACTGCGCACCAATTAATTAGCTTACTCCCTTTGGCAGAAAACATAATTTGGCTGAAAATGCCGTTCGGCCTTAGTCCTTTTTTCGAAAACATCGTTTGTTAAATAAGTCATTTGGAAGTGGAATGGGCCATTTGGCTGAGATGATTGACATTTTATAAATAACCATATTTACCTGTTCAGTAAATAACATTTCCGGCCAATTATCATTTATTTATTTATTTAGCAGCAACTGCCAACAGGTGAAACATACGCACCCCAATGACATATTATACGGTATACAAACAAAAAATTGAATGCACTATATCTAACACAAAATACTCTTAAATCTATTCTTATTAGTTATACGAGGAACATGAAAATCAAATACATTGTAACATCTATTAAACACGCGACACATGCTTTTGATGGGCTCATTGATTCCGTAGTTAGTTCTAGAAGCACGAATATACAAAAATGAATGCGAGCGAAGACTACGATTTCGCGTGTTTACTTCAATTTTTTCAAGCAGATCAGGACAATCTGTATGGCCTTGAAGCAAATCTCCTATAAAACAGGCTTTTGCAACGTTTCGTCTAGCATGAAGCGTTTCCAAGTTTATAAGCATGCATCGGTTCTCATATCTTGGTAAATTATAGGAATCTCGCCAATTAAGGAAACGGAGAGCAAAGCGGATGAACTTGCGCTGAATTGATTCGATTCGTTGAGTATCATTCTGATAGTATGGTGCCCAGACTGTTGAAGAATATTCTAATATAGGACGGACTAATGAGCAATACAGTGCTTTTAAGCAATAAACATCTCTAAATTGTTTAGCAAAGCGAAAGATAAACCCTAATTGTGATGAGGCTTTGGACACAACATACGATATATGATGTTTAAAAGTCAATTTGCAGTCTAACATAATGCCTAAATCCTTTACGGTCGTTTCACGTTTGATGATACTATTATACAACAAGTATTCGTGTTGATATAGAACATGCTTCCGTCCGAACGAAACAACGGAGCACTTGGAGACATTGAGTACCATCCGATTAAGCTGACACCAGGCTGCAAAAACTTCGAGTTGCCGCTGCAGAAACGTAGCATCGCTTGGGCATCTTATGACATAAAAAAGTATTAAGTCGTCAGCGTACGATAGAGTTAAGCAGCTTAGGATAAAATTAACATCGTTCATATAAAGTACAAATAAAAACGGTCCGAGATGGCTACCTTGTGGGACGCCTGAGCTAACGGAAAACGGCGACGAAACATGATCCCCGATTTTGACAGCCATTTTGCGATCGGTCAAGTAGGATCGAAGCCACTTGAGTATAATGGTACTTAAGCCTAGTTTTTCAAATTTAGCAAGCGCAATGCCGTGGTTCATTTTGTCGAAAGCTGCAGACAAGTCTGTGTAGACAGCATCAACTTGGTAACCTTTCTCCATTTGTCTGGTGACGAATGATGTAAACATTGCTAAATTAGTGCTGGTAGAGCGTTTGGCGATGAATCCATGTTGGTTTGTGGATACATAATGAGCGCATGTATGCACAAGCTTATCAAGTACGATCAACTCAAATAATTTGGAAATCGCACTCAAAGCAGCTATACCTCGATAGTTGACGACATTTCGTTTACATCCTTTCTTATGCACGGGAAATACATATGAGATCTTCCAACTCGACGGGAACGTACCAGTAGATAGCGAGTCGTTGAAAATTGCGGCTAGTGGTAGCGCTAAGGATGACGAACACTTCTTGAGCAGAATCGATGGAATGCAATCTGGGCCACAACCTACTGAACTTTTCAGTTTTTTCAGTGCGCGTGAGACCATGTCGGATGAAACAGTCAATTGCGAGATTGCGAAAGAAAGTTGAGGAACGTTGTTTGTGGTGGCTGCGATGTCATGAGCGCTAAGCTTTTCGTCAGAGAAAACGCTGCTGAACTGGGAGCGGAACAATTCGGCGATTTCCTTCACAGTACTAGCTTCTGCATTGCCGTTAGTCATTGAGGACGGTAGACCAGACTGGTGTCGTTGATTATTTACGTATTGCCAGAAACCTCGTGGATCCGACTTGAGACGGCTTTGAATTTGAGCTTGATGGATGGCGAACAGATGCTCGTTGAGCCTAGAATATTGTTGATTGGCCTCAGCATAAGCAATTCTAGTTGCATCAGTGCGGTGTTTGCTGTGTCTTCTCAGAGCAGCCCTTTTGAAGCGTTTTAGACGCTTAAGTTGTGGATTCGACCATTCCGGCTTGACAGGTTCGCGTCGAGTTACTTTCGGCACAAACTGTTCGATGGCATAGAGTAGGATGTTGGACATCAAAGATGCAGCATGATTGACATCGTTATCGAGGAGAATTTCTGTCCAATCTACATCGCGAAGAAAAGCATTCATTCTTTCGAAATCGGCCTTGCGGAAATTGTAGAAAATGCTGTCGGATGTGTCGTTAAA
This sequence comes from Armigeres subalbatus, assembly GCF_024139115.2. Taxonomy (NCBI): domain Eukaryota; kingdom Metazoa; phylum Arthropoda; class Insecta; order Diptera; family Culicidae; genus Armigeres; species Armigeres subalbatus. Next base: position 13,509 of record NW_026942171.1, read on the forward strand.
TTGAAATTGGGACCAACTGTTCAAATTAACAAGCAGAGGGGGGTGATGCCTGCAGTTTTTCACTAATGGTAACGGTGCCCGCATGACAGTGTAATTGTCACAAAAATCTTCGCTAGCGAAGCACAGATCCAGCGCTCGGTGATTGTCGTTTAAAGTTGAATTGAGCTGTTTGAGTCCCGCAGTGCAGTATGCATCAAGAAGGCATCTAGATGCCATTGTCATGGAAGAAAGAGATGGGTCTGGAAATAGAGTACCATTCGAGCCGCTCTGCCAGGTTATGCCACGGAGGTTGAAGTCACCCATAATAACAATGCTATCATTAGGGCCCATTTGATTAACGATCCATTCTAGTGACGCCAAATGTGTGTCAATCAGAGAATCGTTATTTATCATGTCAGGCGGAGTGTAAATCACACATAAAAAGATTGTATTCTCTTTGGCAGTGATTGCAACCCACAACTGTTCAACTGCCAAATATCCGGGAGGACACAAAATGCGCGACTTGATGCATTTACGAACAGCAAGTAATACTCCCCCGCCAGAGTTTTTTTTGCTGTTTGAGGACGAGCGATCATGACGATACACTGAAAAGGAGCTGTCGAAGAGCTGACAAGATTCGGTGTGATCGTTGAGCCATGTTTCGGTGAAAGCGTAGATGTCGTAGCTAGCATCACTGACCGCCAACTTATAATCTTCAAGTAAGCAGTTCATACCTCCGACATTTTGGTAGTAGACTAGGAGAGATGAAGCAGTAGTCGAAGTGTTCTTGATCTTTGGCGATGTGTGTACATCCGGTAGCATTGATTCAAATGTCGGAGTAAAGGCAGCGGTGGATTCATCGTTGACATCGCTCAGAATGGCGCCGTTGCTTTTGTTGCCTGCGTATGGAGTTTGGAAACCCCTTTCCCTTACATCGTATACAGGACCGGGACGACTGCAGGACGCTGGCGGGACTGGCTCGACTGTAACGAGAGGGTATGGGGTTTCCAAGAGGCTTGCAGGCATGCGTCCCGTAGTAGAGAGTGTTTTCGGCAATCGTTTTGAGCTACGAACACAAGCGGCATCAGGGCAGGAATTGAACTCATATTGACGGTACTTGCCTGTATGCACAGGCTGGAAGACCCCTTCACCGCACCCATACGCAGGACCAGGACGGCTGTTGTACGCTGGCTGCACAGTCTCGACTGCGATGGGGGGCTTCGTGGCTTCCAATGTGCTTTGTGATTTGTTGCATCCTGGTTGTAGAGCGATCCTTACGGCGCATGAAGGTGACGAAACAGAACAGTTTGGAGGACTTGGAAGGTTGATGTGGGCGGCAGGTGAATGGTATTTAGTAGTCAAACAGGAACTAACTAATAGTTGGTAACAGGGAGCCGCACAATAGCACCGTTTTTTGAGTTTGGGTCAAACTCCCGCACGGTTATGCCATCAGGCCAATACAAGGTGTCACCAACTACATTAGAAACAGTATTACAAACCGTCACTTTGAAGGACACAAACGATAGATCCTCGACGCTTTTTCCCTTAGGAACCAACTTGGTTACTTTGACCATGGAAGATTCAGCATTGGAAATTTCAGCTACATACTGTCTGATCTGTTCCTCATTCTGCTCGGGTGCGAAGGGAATTACATAAAAAGATTTCTCGTCGATTGGAATTTGTGCATTATTAGCCACCATCAATGTGGTGGCTCCCTGTTTACTAGAACCACCACGAGTGTCCTTGGCAATTTTATCCACAGCGGGGCCAGATTGTGCCATGCCACTAACGGTACGCTGAGCGACGGCAGAAGTTTTGTTGGTTTGAATAATTGGTAGCTTCCCAAAAGCAGCAGGTGTGGATACATTTGCTCGAGGTGTAGTTTTTCTGTCGCCGGAGTTACTTGGGTCCGTGATAATCTGTACGCGTTTGTTGGATCCTACAACAAACCTATCAAAAAGCTGGGCAATGGAGCTGTTAACTTCGTCCAGAACCTCGAAAAAGGAAGTATCGACCTTGACCGATTAATGGGATCCTCGACAGAATCATCCAAATTCAGCTCATCAATGCATCGAGAAAATGAATTCTGGTGTACCGAGCTATTATTAGGTTTGGAATGTTGCTGCGAGCTAAACAAGGTTCTGTTAATTTTGCGGACCGTAATTCCCCAGTCGCGTATCCATTGAGTCGGTGCGAATTAGCAATTCGCGCAAAGCTCGCATGATTGTTTTTTCTCGATCATAAACAGCTGGCTCGAAGTTCAAATGGCATGACTCGCAGAACCAAAATAACCCGGTTTTAGCGCACCACGAAGAAAATTGCGACTTAGTCAATCCAACGCAAGCAAAATGAAATGCCCGGCCACAAGATCCACTGCAATTAATAGCCCTGCTGGAATCCAAATTACTTGAGCAGAGATGACATGATTCCATCGTTGAAAAAAGTTGGTGACTACTGTACAGATGGTAGGAAAGCTTCCAGATACGTTGAGGTGAATATTAGTTGCGCCTTCGTGTATGCTATCAGGTATGTTGAAGCTTGGAGAGACGTTGTGTGCAAGTTGTTGTTTCTGTATATTCACTAAAGATGTCGCTTCGCTTCAAGTGACAAGTGAGAAATGAGAAGTTAGTAGTCAGTAGTGAGAAGTGAAAAGAGACAACTGAGATGTGAAATAAGGGAAACAAGCAGTAAGAAGTGGGATGTGAGAAGTGAGAAATGAGAAATCAGAAGCGAGAAGAGAGATGTAAAATGTTAGTAGTGAGAAATGTGAAGTGAGGAGAGGGAAGTGAGAAGTGAGAAGTTAGTAGTGAGTAGGAAGAAGTGAGAAGTAAAAAAATGAGAAAAGAGAAGTGAGAAGTGATATTTGATGAATGAGAAGTGAGAAGTGAATGGTGAGAAGTAGGAACTGGTAAGTGTAAAGTGAGTTGGGAGAATTCAAAAGTGAGAAGAGAATTAAAAAGTGAGAAGCTTGTGGTGAGAAGTGAGCAATGATAGTTTGGAAATGAGAATTTAGAAGTTAAATGTGAAAAGTTTGTAAATGGAAAATGGAAAGTAAGAAAGAAGAAAGTGGAAAGGAGTTGTGATTGAAGTGAGGAAAGAAGAAGTGTAAAGTGAGACGGACAAAAAGGCAAAAAGTAGAAGAACAGAAGCAGGCAGAAGAAATAAATAAGCGGTGAAAAGAAGAAAGGAAGAAGGAGTTAGGAAGAAGGATCAAGGAAGGTAGAAAAAGAAGAATAAAAGAAGAAATATCTTACTTCTCATTCGCCCTAATTACCTGATATCGCCTACAACCCTAGCAACACAATTCAGAACAATTTGGTTGCAGTAACTAATATATAACTGATTTTGGACGTATACGAATAATATGGGTCTGCCTCTACTGCGATGTCCTGCTGGGTTCCAGTCTAATGCTTGTTTACAAATTTCGTTTTCGCCCCTACGTAGAGTGTGGCCGACCCAGCCCCATTTCCGATCCAAAATTTCTGTTGCTATGGGCCTCCGGTGACAACGACGATGGAGCTCGTTGTTTGGGATCCAGTTGTGAGGCCATCATGCCGAATTTTATACCGCAGGCATCAGTTGATAAACAGATGTAGCTGGTGAGTTTTCTCCACTGATACACACCATGTTTCGCTAGCGTATAACAGCACAGATTTCACGTTAGTAACCCACTTGCGTCTCAGGGCGCCCCCACATATTCTCGCGATTGAGACGGTCTCAGGGCGCCCCCACATATTCTCGCGATTGAGACGGTCGAAAGCTTGTTCTTAGCAGTGGTGCAATTTATCAACAATGCCTGCTGAATGCGATTCTTTTGTTTTATATTTTTCTCTGCTCCTCTTTGCCTATGACGATGCCTTTCAGTCAGCAAGACAAAGCAGGAATAGCTTAGCCAACTCGGTTTGCCAACAGCGGGCTGTGCTGATGATCATTCGGCACAAATTTCCTGTCTTTTTCTTTCAAATGATAGTATTCACCCATGCATTTATATAGGGTCGTCACTTTCGCACACCAGCGACTAAACCGAATGAACTATCACTGTGGGCTGCGTGTGCGATGAAAGAAGAGGTCTTTTTTTTTACTTTATCTTTGATTGTTGCTGCTAACCATTTTCCGTTTTGACTGCTAGGAAGTGAGTGTGAACAGGTAATGATATCAATTTCTTGCAAATCTCAGTCATTCAGACTAAGGATTCGCACCCCTGGTTCTTAGTCAATAAATACCTAGTAAAGGGACTCGTTGCTGATTTGTTCATCGGATATGACACATAGAAGCTCTCTTGTGCACTGAGAAAAGTCTGAGCAACATCCATCGGTAGTGAATGAGTTATCTCATTCTTCAAACTGTCGAGGCCTGACTGTAGTGATTTAATGTCGAAGTAAGTTTGTTTAATTTCAATATTGAGTAGTGACTTCTTGAAACGGTTTGTGCACTTTTGCAGATCTTTTATGAATGGACTATTACGTTCGAGTAATGCAAAGACGCATTTGAAGTAATATAGATAATAGTAAGGTTTCGGACCCATGCTCTAATTCTGGCAACGATTATTCTTTCACTTATAGGTTCCCACTTTATAATCGCAGAGTGTGCTTGAGTAGTTAGTAGGAAGCCAACTCCGCGATGCCGGGGAGCGTGTTCTCCTCGTAAACCAGAGTATAGCAGAACTTGTCCCGACGGCGTTCTGTGTTCCCTAAAGTTTGACCAACGAACTTCACTCAGTCCCATGATCTCAAGCTTCATGCGGCGTGCCTCATTGGTAAGTTGTGCCAATTTACCCTGCTGGGCTAGGGTTTAAACGTGCCGTGTTCCTGTTCGTGTCCGTTGTTTCGCGCTAAGAGCCGTTGCAGTAAAATCAGTCCGTATTCTTTCATTATCGGATTCTCGAACAAATTGATATTTCGGGAACAGTAGGTTGTTGGCCCAAGGTTGGCCCACCGGGATGGGGCTGCCATCTTAGGTATAGCTTCCGGGAAATAGCATTTCATACTCAGCCGTTGGATGCTAGTACAGACGCTGTTGGAACCGCACCTCCTTGGTGAACAGACGCTCGATCAGTCAGGTCAAATTTGTTTAAAGTCCCACCCAACACCAGGACTAGGATAGTGCGCTTTGAGCGGCACACGGTCCCTTTGATAGGGCCTGCTTGAGGACATATGCAGCTTTTTAAGGAGGTTCAACAGAGCCCACTGTCGAACCCCACCACATCCTAGGCAGACCCCACAGGACGCACCCTCTCACTCTAGCTGATGTCAGAAGGACAACAGTGCCCTGGCTACACTACCAGCTAAGTACGCAACCCTTAGCTGGCGGTCAATTGTCATCGGAAGACCCGAGGAAGCGTGAGTATTGGAACTTGTGAGGACCAGAGCTATGTTAGGCGCTCCTTCCCGGATGTCAACTCACCATTTCGTAGCCCAAAACCTAATATCTCAAGCAGTATAATTCAGACTTATTTGGTTGCAGTAACTTAAATAAGGCTAAACTTGCTTGCATACGAATTATATATACTTTTTTATCACAAGTGTGCTGCTCGTGAGCTGTTCCGGATAAAAGTTTTATTCAGCTTAACTGGTTATTCGACCTAGTGACATTCGATTAAATGGCTTCTAGCCGAATGAGTTTTAATTGGACACTAGTGATACTCATATTTTACTTTGTAATGAGACTCTTCCCTAACACTCTATAGACCTCAGGGCAAATCAGGGATGATCGATCAATAAATTGGCACTTACCTTTACGTATAAAGCCTCACAATTGATTCCGGTTTGTTCTTCAAAATAAGGGAGTTTGATTAAAGATCCACTTTATGATTTATTTAAATTTGAATAATTGGCAAATTTGGTTATTCTAGAGAGATCATACGTCTTAATTTATTGAAAAGATACTAGGAAAAATTAGACATGCGCATTGTAAAAAACGTTGACTAGCTTTGTTGCGGCCGGTCGGTTGGGCGCCTTAGAATGTTCCGTGTAGACTGTCGGCTCGTTTGAAGGTGGGAAACAGTTGGGGCTTGGGCAAGAGCAGGCATTGAAAAATCAAGATCATGAGTAAAAATCAGCTAAGTTCATGCCAACTTGATGTTCTCCTGCGGTCTAATCGCTGATGCTTTCTAGATCGTTGAAATTTGGCGTTCGTTGATTCAATGTTTAAAGATCTTCATCGCTCACCAATGGGAGGCAACTGAGCGAGGCAAATCACTTGGTAACCTAACAATGAGTGTTGTTACCACACGGTGTTAGAACATTGGTAAAATTAAGTCCGCTATGAGAATGGAACTCGGATACACTGCATGGGAGGCTTCGATACTTTCTCTCCCCCATCCCAGCAACTTGAAAGCAGAGTAAATAAAGCAGAACACCTGATGTGTTTTGGTTTTATTCTTGTAGAGCAAGCGTAACACAAATGCTCCAGTCGTAGCTTCCCTGGATACCATACCAAGTTTACCTTGGCGAACCCTGTCGCTCGTTGTTTACGCAGCAACGATCGCTCATAATCGTTGTTTGGTATCCATCTGAGCAAGGTTGTTCACTCACTGGCATTGGATGCTATGATTGAATTAGATCAATGCTCGTCCGCTTCACTCACGCTTTCAATGCCTGGGCAAGAGTATCAACCACATACCTGTGTGCGATAAGGGACTCGCTGATGTTGAATCGCTGCGTGAGTGGAGAGCAAACTGTTGGTCGGTGCTAATGGCTCTTTCGTGCCGATCGTGATGGTCAGTCCTCTCCTATCATCGATGGTCATTCGGGGCTAGGGCGATGAGAGCGATCCTTTGTCGGTGTGCGACAAATCCAACCTCAGACGTCGTTGCAATCCCACCGGAGGATGGGGCTTTGCGCTCCGAAAACACGTGCTCTTCAGTCGTTGAGAGGTGTTGGTGCCTGGATTTTCGTCTCGTCGTGTAGCGATGACGAGGAAACCAATTCCACAAAGGATGGTTCGAAGCACGGGATGGCGGGATCGTATGGTAAAGGACGGCCTAAACGAACTCGAGTGGAACACCAGATTTTTCGCCGTGTCACTGTGCACTGAGTGGGTTTCACTGAGGGATATTCTGCCAAAAATTAAAAAAACAGGCATGCGTTTACCGATAGACCTCTAGCGGGACCAGACGAACGATTCCGGTCTAATCGACACGCTTTTGGTCCTTTTGGACACCACTCAGGTTCAGAATAATCCCTAAAAAAACTTCCACACACGGTGAATAGCCGAGACACGAGGCTTATGCACAAAATCACGCCCGTTTGTAACATTTTCGCTCTTGATCTCAGTCGCACTCAGTCTCACCCAGAATCTTGCCAAATAGCCCATTTCCGTATTTTCTTTCCTTACTTTGACGCCAAGTTTCGAAACTCTTTAGGTATCCTCAGTTGAATTCTGCGATGAATTTGATTCGACGGTTGATTTTAGTATTTCCTATCTGAGTGGGTTATTTAATATACTTCTGAGAGTGGTTTGGCGCTATTTTTTAAGTAGTCTATCTACTACAGGAATTAATAGTTATTTTACAGGTGTGGCCTAAATAGCCATCTTTTTTTTTTCGTAATGCTATTAATTTCTGTTTAATGTTAGTCAATTCTGTTCATATCTCTTATATATTTAAATCTGATAATAATTCAGTATGGGGAATGACGGCTGTGGCAGGTTTTGTTCTATTATTGGGGGGGGGGGGGTTTCTGACTGACTAGGCTCAAATTTGGCCTAAACATTCTTTGCATATCAAAGAATATTGTGGCCAAATTTCATAATTTCATAATTTAAAATTTCAAATTTCATAACCCCCCCTGCCAATAATAGAACAAAACCTGCCAAAGCCGTCTTTCCCCCTAGTAAAATTTTGATATTTCATATGTGATTTGCCATTCAATGGGATTTATAGATTTTAAATTTTACCACTCTCACTTCCATGTACGGTAGCCTAATCTGCACCCGTCAATGAGATCCACAAACATTAGTTTTTTCTGGTATATATCGGAAATGAACCACATTTATGAGTCGGCGACAACACTCGGCTGTTTTAGACTATCGTGCATGGGCTATTCATAGAGATGTGTGGGAATAAAGAAATATAACAAAATTTATTATCGAGATGGGCTTTACATGTATGGATTGTTACCTGTTGGTTACAACTTTTGAGATTCTTATCTGGAATACTAACAAAATTCAAAAAGGGGAGTGGTCCTCGATTCCAGTCTTATACAAAAGTAACAAAAGCATAAGGAATACTACTCCTGGCCACGCCCATCTTCACTGTGACTAGGGTTAGAAAGGAAGTGTTGATGTGGTACTTACATAACGAGAAGCCACAGACTTAGCGACACCCTCATAAGTACCACGGAGTTGGATAATGAGGAAGGTATTCGTTGGGTCAAAATTAGCCTGTAGCAGGCAATGTAACCGTGGTAGCTGCTACAAAGCAAGATCATGCTGAAGGTACACCCAGGTTTTTTTTTACACGGTTTGGTTTTAGTCGTTTGAGACCTTCAACGTCAATGAAACAATGAGTTAACCCCACGAAAAAAATCACAAAAAATCAAAGAAAATTCAGGTGGTATTTAAAAAGCTGTGAAAGTTCGGGTTAACCGAGAAATTAAAGAATTCCAACCGTGTAAAAAAAACCTGGGTGTACCGGGTTTAATTCCCGGTCCGGTCTAAGAAATTTTCGGCTTAAAAACCGCGCAGTTAACAACTGTGGAAGTGCTTAATGGAAGTGGTTATGTCCCAGTGGGGGATGTATTGCTAATACGAAGATGAAGTAATTGGCATTTACGGGCGTATGATGCGTTGCGCCAAATAACATTTTGAAAAAAAAGTCATTTTCTGTCAAAGGTCCATTCCGGTCAAACGTCATTTCGGGACTGTTGACCTATTCGACCAAACAACATGCTAAAGAAAACTACTTTTCCGGCATATCAACCAGTTCGGCCGTATGTTGGCCAAACTAAATTTTAGGCTAAACCGTTTCGCCCATACGTTCATTTCGTCCATGTGAAATTCAGCTAGATGACTTTTGGCTGATCGTGTTATATGGCCAAATGGGTTTGCCGAATAATTTTCGGCCAAACGCCACTTCTCTTTTTTGCTTTCTCGTACATCAATGTTGCACCAAAAGGCTATCATTATTATTATTTATTCAGACTAAGGCCGAAGTGGCCTGTGCGGTATATAAGAGTCGTCTCCATTCGGCTCGGTCCATGGCTACACGTCGCCAACCACGCAGTCTACGGAGGGTCCGCAAGTCAACTTCCACCTGATCGATCCACCTTGCCCGCTGCACACCTCGCCTTCTTGTGCCCGTCGGATCATTGTCGAGAACCATTTTCACCGGGTTACTGTCCGACATTCTGGGTACGTGCCCGGCCCACCGCAGCCGTCCGATTTTCACGGTGTGAACGATGGATGGTTCTCCCAACAGCTGAGCGTTTTGTAGATTGTCAGTTTGGTACGGCGGCGAACTCTATTCGATCGGAGCGTCTTGTGGAGTCCAAAGTACGTACGATTTCCAGCCACTATGCGTCTCCGAATTTCTCTGCTGGTGTCATTTTCGGCAGTCACCAGTGAGCCCAAGTACACAAATTCTTCTACCACCTCGATTTCGTCACCACCGATGCAAATTCGCGGTGGGTGGCTCACATTGTCTTCTCTTAAACCTCTTCCTATCATGTACTTCGTCTTCGACGTGTTGATGACTAGTCCGATCCGCTTAGCTTCCCTCTTCAGTCTGATGTAGGCTTCTTCATATGCGGCTTTGAAGTCGATGAATAGATGATGTGTGAGCACGTTGTATTCGCGGCATTTCTGCAGTACTTGGCGAATGGCGAACACCTGGTCCGTGGCGGAGCGTTCGCCCATAAAACCCGCCTGGTACTGCCCCACGAAATCCCTTGCAGTTGGGAGAGTACCTTGTAGGCAGCGTTCAGCAATTTGATTGCACGGTAGTTGCTACAATCCAGTTTTTCGCCCTTTTTGTAGATGGGACACACGACACCTTCCATCCATTCCTGCGGCAAAACTTCCTCCTCCCAAATCTTGGTAATGACCCAGTGCAGCGCTCTAGCCAGTGCCTCACCACCGTGTTTAAATAGTTCTCCTGGTAGTTGGTCAACCCCAGGGGCTTTGATGTTCTTCAGCCGGCCAATCTCCTCCTGGATTTCCTGGAGATTCGGAGCCGGTAAGATTATGTCCTGCGCGCGTTCTCTCTTCGTAGTGCTGCTGCCACCTTTGATTCACCTCACGCTCGTTTGTAAGAAGGTTCCCGTTTATGTCCTTACACATATCAGGCTGTGGCACGTGGCCCTTACGTGATCGGTTGAACTTCTCATAGAACTTTCGTGTGTTATTAGCGCGGTACAGTTGCTCGTCTCTTCACGGTCTCGATCTTCCTGCTGACGCTTTTCCTCCGGAAAATCGAGTTTTGTATGTTCCGCGCCTGTTTATATCGTGCCTCGTTCGCCCTCGTGCGGTGTTGCAGCAATCTCGCCCATGCTGCATTCTTCTCCTTCACTAACTGCTCACATTCGCCGTCATACCAGTCGTTTCTCGGATCCGGCGGCACCGTGCCAAGTGCAGCGGTTGCGGTACTACCAATGGCGGATCGAATATCTCTCCAGCCATCTTCAAGAGACGCTGCGCCTAGCTGCTCTTCCGTTGGGAGTGCCACTTCCAGCTGCTGCGCGTATTCTTGGGCTAGTCTACCGTCTTGTAGCCGCCCAATGTTAAGCCGCGGCGTCCGACTTCGACGCGTGTTGTACACCGTCGAGAGTTTTGAGCGCAGGCATACTGCAACGAGGTAGTGGTCGGATTCAATATTCGCACTGCGGTAAGTGCGGACGTTCGTGATGTCGGAGAAGAATTTACCGTCGATTAGAACGTGGTCGATTTGGTTTTCCGTTTCTTGGTTAGGTGATCTCCATGTGGCCTTGTGGATATTTTTGCGGGGAAAGAAGGTGCTTCGGACTACCATTCCGCGGGAGGCTGCGAAGTTTATGCATCGTTGGCCGTTGTCGTTCGATACGGTATGCAGACTATCCGGCCCGATGACCGGTCTATACATTTCCTCCCTTCCTACCTGAGCGTTCATGTCACCGATGACGATTTTGACGTACCGCAGTGGGCATCCATCGTATGTCTGCTCCAGCTGTGCGTAGAACGCTTCTTTCTCGTCGTCGAGTCTCCCTTCGTGTGGGCAGTGCACGTTGATGATGCTATAGTTGAAGAAACGTGTTCCGTATTCCATGTTCCAAGCTTCCAATCGTGATCCTGTATTCGTCGCCTAGG